>NW_023270265.1:9600092-9604354 GCF_011800145.1 Mirounga leonina | reverse complement strand
ATCTATCTATCTATCTATCTATCTATCTATCTATCTATCTATCTATCTATATCTTATCTGTATCCAGCCATAATAATGTAAAAAAATAAATAATGTTATTATGGTTTTATTTTTTACATACATGGACAATAAATATAATTTTTATTGCCACTAACTATGTATTGGGGCATCCTACTGTATTCACATTAATCATCATTGTGATAGTTTATATTTTCTCCAGCCTGATGAGAAAAAAAACACACACATCAATTTTTGCATTTTCCTGGTTGCTAAGAAGTTGACTTATAGCTTACTGGACATCTTATTTTTTCTGTGAAAATTTCTTTCATTCCCATTGATTATTTCTTAATAAGATTTATTAACAGTGGAAATAATGTGGTTAACAAGTTTTTCCAAAGTCATTTATTTGCTAGAGCATTTTCCCTCATAGAATTGAACTATGAGTGTTGTCATATAATGCATTCTTTGCTGTCAGCAGTTATAGTTCTCTACTCTTTGTTCAGTATACTCATTTATTTATCCATTATTGTGCTAGTGCAAGAATGTTAAAATTACTCCAGCTTTTAACATCTTCACATCATAGTACTTGTCTGACCTTATTGCTCATCTTGATTTCACAATATCTATAGAGTTTCATATATAGTATATGTATAACCATCCAAATTTCTTAACTATTTTGTTGAGATTCTTATTGAGATTGAAATAATATTCTTCACAAGAGTAGCATAGTTTTCTCTGTTAAGGTTTTACATTGTTCTATTTAATTTACTCTTACCTAAATGTTTAGTGTAGCTATAATCTTTTTTTCTATTACGTTTTCAAATTGGTCATTCCTGATCTATACTATAGATATATATTCTCTATATCCAGGCATCCCGTGATAATAATTATAAATTTCTATAAAGGTAATCATTTTCTCTTCAAATAATATAATTTTTCTTTTCTTTTTGATGTTTGTTATTTTTATTTTTCTCTTTTTCTTTACTTATTATATTTGCATGGATATCTAATACTAAAATAGTGGTGGTAATAGCAGTCATGCCTGCTTTTATTTTCCATTTTGATATAAAGATTTTATAAAACTTGAATAAAATATTTTTTTAAGAAATAATTTTTTAGGGCGCCTGGGTGGCTCAGTCGGTTAAGCGACTGCCTTCGGCTCAGGTCATAATCCTGGAGTCCCAGGATCGAGTCCCGCATCGGGCTCCCTGCTCGGCAGGGAGTCTGCTTCTCCCTCTGACCCTCCCCCCTCTCATGTGCTCTCTCTCATTCTCTCTCTCTCAAATAAATAAGTAAAATCTTTAAAAAAAAAAAAAAGAAAAAAAGAAATAATTTTTTAAACCTTTGGTGAAAAGTAAAGTTGAAGTGTTCCTGTGTTCCATATCCAGTCAATACTTTGTACTCTCCAGTTCTCTAATTATTTTCAACTGATGAGTTTAAAATTTTATTACATATTTCAATTGGTCATAGACTTAAATATAAGATTTCTAAAAGGCAACATGGGGAAAAAATCTAAGTGACCTGTATTTGGCAATGAAAGTTTAGATAAAACATCAACAGCACAATACATAAAAGAAAAAACCAGTAATTTGGACTATATGAAAACTAAAAACTTCATCTTTATGAAAAATGGGAAGATGAAGAAATAAGCCACACAATAGGAGAAATTATATACAAAACATGTATCTGTTTAAGGTCTTGTATCCAAAATATATAAAGAATTCTTAAGGCTTAACGATAGGAAAACAGCAATTTAATTTAAAAATACACAAAAGATTTGAACATACACTTCACTAAAGAAGATATATATACCTGTACAGACCTAATAAAATGACTAAAATCCAAAAACCTGACAATTTCAATTGCTGGCAAGATTAGCAGCAGTCGGAGCTCTCATTTAATGCTGGTAGAAAAGAAAAATGGTACAGACATTTTGGAAGACATTAAACAGTTTCTTACAAAGCTAAACATTTTCTTGCTACATGATTTGACAATTTTGTTCCTAGGAATTTACTCAACTGATTGAAAATATGCAGATACTTGAATGTAAATGTTTACAGCAGCTTTATTCATAATCACCAAAAATTGGACATATCCAGTATGATCTTCTATAGGTGGATGAACAAGCAAACTGTGGTATATCCACATAAGGTAAATATTTTTCAACTTACTTGCAAGCTACTAAGCTAGACTGCCACATTTTCATGGATGCTGACAGAGGATCTTTGGTTCAAAGACAAAGGATTTCATTAGTCATGGCATAGTGTCATCATGAGCTTCATATTCACATTGGTTCCTCTTGATCTCAGGTGTTATCCAGGCAACATAGAGCTGCTCAGATGGCTGCTATGCATGTAATGAGTTTATATCACAGTAAAAGAATCGTAAGCCCAGGAAATTCAATCTTTTATAAAATGAGATGTAAAACAAATGGCCCAAACTTTGCCCTAGCTGGAGACTATGTTTTAATATGGTGGATAGCAAAAGAATCTACTAGTGGATACTCTATTTCTATCTGATCTCTATATTGGCATGGTTGAGAAGGTGTTCAGATAAAAGCTGTCAGTGTCTCTGCTCATAAAATTGCAGAAACATGAGAGACCCATGGAGAACTGACTCAAAGCAAATACTAATTTAAGCTTTAAAAATATGTAACCTTTTCAATTACTTGGGCTTACAATTACAGCCTGTCTAATATTAATCCATTCCTTCATTCCTGGGTTAACTTTGACTTTCTTACTTTTCATTTCTAAGAAAACTTGCAGAATGCAATTTTTTATTTCCTGTATATGATATACTCATTTATAATAATAATTTTATTCTTTTATAAATAACTTATTATTTTAACTCCATTTTCTCAGGTATCAGTTTTGATTGCTAAGGTTGTCACCTTCCTTTCATTATATAATTTTTTTAATATTTTGTGATTTTTTTGTTGTTGTTGTGTGTTTATCTTTTATTTGGTATTCCTTGTTTCCCCTGTTTTCAAATTATATATTTTTTTCCAACCCTGACCACAGTAATCTTGAAGAATCAATATGTAGCTTATACTGATTAACTTCTACTGCCTTGTTTATCTGTAGTGAAAAATCCCCATTCTGTTTGTGTGTTATTGTCTGCCTTTATAGTCTGATGCTCACAAACTATTTTTTTGTCCTAATGCAACAATCTCTGCTGTTTCCTGCTTGCTACAAATTGGGGAAGAAAAGAAATTCATGCTTCTAGTTTCTTTGCATCAGTATTTTAAACCACAGTTTTAGACATTTCTACTACTAAATGTTCTTATCATATATATTTTCATATATGTGCACACACACACACCTATGTATTCTGATAATTATTAGGGACTTAAGGAAAAAAGATAAGTCTTATAATTAAATCCAACATCATCAAGACTTTGACAACATTTTACATATATTTATATTTTCTACATTTTTTCAGTCCATGGTATTTATTTAATAATGAAAATTTTTTATCATAGCTACATGAAAAGCAAAGGTGGTAGGATCAGTAGCTTCCTCCTGTATAGAACAATTTATTCTTAAATCATATTTCCATTTCTGGATATATTGATGGCAATATAATCCAGAGAAATATTCATACTAGAGAACACATAAAAATTCTGTATGAAATATAAAAGAATATCTATATCAATATCATTTCCATATCCAGTTATGCACAGAAATTCATATCTGTAGATAGAAATTCCTCAGTGGCTGGAAACAGAGTTTGAATTTGGAGAGGTCACATTTCTGCCATGAATAACCCTGCAGATATAATCAATGATGGCTAAAGCCACTTTTTAACATGTACAGAAGGTGGGCTGACAAATGTGTTAGGTCTATACAGAGGGGTATTTTAAATTAGAGGTCTTTTATCAGAGTGAAATGCTTGAAAACATCTGCTTCAATTTTAGTTTTTGGTAAATGAGGGAAGAAAAGCCAAATCCAAAAATGTGGTGACTCAATGTTCCTGCAATGTATCTGACAGAAGCAAAAACAAATACTATATAGAAGGACACACTTTAGGCCCAAGGCCTTCTTTGAATTTCATTAAGCAAAATGCCAATTGGAATGAGCTCAAAATTTAAGAAAATTCCAAGGCCCCTGAGGAAACTTGGCACCATAGGCAAGAGTCAGCAAAAATAACCTGCCTAATTGTGCCTGCAAAATCTTGAAATTGACTTTATCAGATTTAAAATATAAAACAATGAAATTATATATATATATATATATATATATATATATATATATATATATATA
>NW_023270265.1:9479521-9600082 GCF_011800145.1 Mirounga leonina | reverse complement strand
TATATATATATATATATATATATATATATATATATATATATATATAAAGAAATTGTCTTAGTTCATTTAGACTGCTATAACAAAGTACCACAGACTGGGTAGCTTAAAAACAATAGAATCTTTTTTCTCACAGATCTGTAGGCTGGAATTCCAAGATCAGAATGCCACCGTAGTCAGGTTCAAGTGAAGGCCCCCTTCTGAGTTGCAGACTGTCTTCACATGGTAGAAGATCTAGGGAGCTCAGTAGGGTCTCTTTTATAAGAGCATTAATCCTATTCAAGAGGGCTTCACCCTCAGAACTTAAAAGCTTCCCAATGGCCCCACCTCTTGATACCATCATATTGGGCATTAGGATTTCAACATACAAATTTTGAGGAGACATAAATATTCAAATCATAGCAGGAAAAAAAAAGACAGAATTGGAAATATGATTAATGAATAAAACACTATCAACTCTGAAAAAGGTACATCTTTTAAAGAAATACACATTTCCTTACAGTGAAAAAATATTGTTAAAGTTGTAATTATAGACTCAATGATTACTTGCAGCAGATTAAACATAGGGAGAGAGAAATTAAAAATCCAGAAAACTGGCTTAATTATCCAGAATGCAACAAGAAAAACTTATGAATCTGGAATAGAAATTAGGATATACAAATGGAAGGATGATAAATTCACACTTAGCACCAATTTGATTTTCAGAAAGAGAAAATAGAAAGAACAGAGGATAAATAACTATTTGAAAACGAAATGAATAAAAATTTCCTTTATTGAAAGTTGCCAATGAGTACTAGGCAGAATAAATGAAAATAAATACATAAAAGTGACTAAATGGATATATTATAATAACATGGTAGAACTCCAAAGAAAAAGTTGTTAAAGCAATCACAGGGAAATGAATTTTGTACAGACACGCCTAGCTTCTCAATAGCCTCATTAGAAACCAATAAATGGAAATAATATCTTGAAAATACTAAGAGAAGCAGTTATTTTTTAGAGATTTGGGATTCTTTTTTGTGTCTATGCATAAAAGCAGGTAGTTTGATTACAAGTAGCAAAAGCACACATGCTCCATCCTAAGCAAACAATGAGCATTTATTGCAAGGATGTTAGGGTGTTTCATGAAAACTCAAGAGCCAGCATGTACAATAGGCCTCCAAAGGAAACAGAACCAAAAATGGGGAGGGAACTGTAGCCGCTTGTTTTCATTCTCTCATCTTTCTTTTGCTCACTGGCTCTCTCTGCTCTTTATGCCCATGGATGATCTCAAATGCTCTGTGAGTATTGATTCTAGGTTTACAAATAAATTTTAGCAAGTAGATCAATTCACAAATATGGAATTCATAAATAATGAGGATCGATTGTGTAATTCAGTCTCAGTATTTCATGTCCCATGTTGCCTTGCATATTCTTTTGAATAATGTCAAAGAAAACCATAAGTACTAAGTCATGATCTATGACAATTTTTCTCCCTTAGCTATACTCTTCTACACGTCCATCATTACGTTGACCTCGTTAGTGTTGGATGAACCAATATTCTGTATTGCGAATTTCTTTCTGGCAAAAAGAAGAGAATCAGCTGCATATATGATTCTTATATCATCACTGTGAAGTTCAGTTTAAATCTGTTTGGATTAACATTAATTACCTTAGTGATATATATATGTGTAAGAAGACATGACTTAATATGAAATATAACCAATTATCTAAAACAGTATAACAACTTATTTCCATGTTACACTTATTCAGCATATTTTCAGTTGTGGTGACTTTTTCCATAGCTGTTTTTACTGACTACAGTCTCCAAACTATGATGCAGCACTTTGAAGTTTAATTTCATCTTAATTATGATGAGCAAATTGTCCCTTAATGATTTGCAAGCCCCCAAATTTGCATTAAAAAGTCTCATTGACCATTGGAAAGTAATGTGCAGTGTACTCTCATTAATTCTTAATTGTGGCTTTGCAAAAAGAGTAATGGCACACAGAAGAGTTCTGCCTTTACAAAAATGTGTATGTCACCATTAAAGAATAAATACAGGGGCGCCTGGGTGACTCAGTTGGTTGAGCATCTAACTTCAGCTCAGGTTATGATCTGGGCTCCTGGGATTAAGCCCCACATTGGGCTCCCTGCTCAGCGGGGAACCTGCTTCTCCCTCTGCCCTTCCCCCACCCCACACCCCACCTGTTCTCTCTTGTGCACACCCTCTCTCAAATAAATAAATAAAATCTTTAATAAAAAGAATAAATACAAAAATTATCTGTTCATTATGCTCAGGTTTTCCCCAATTTAATTTGTTTGCACTTGTATTTTTGAAAATAATATTATAGAAAGTTTACAAAAGAAAGGAAAAAGTTACCCATGAAGACATAATTGGAGGCACCTGGCTGGCTCAGTTGGAAGAGCATACAACTCTTGATCTCAGGACCATGAGTTCGATCCCCATGTTAGCTGTAGAGATTACTTAAATAAAAACAAAATAAAACAAAAAATGAAGACATAGCTATACTTAACTTTTAAGAATATCACAAAAAATATATAATTTCAAAAGGGAATATAAATGAATATAAAATGTAATAAATCATCAACAAAGAAAGGTTTTTTGTTTTTTCCCAAAATCATCAGTTGCATATTTTATGTTAAAATTAGGAATAGTCAACCCAGGGAATGTCCATTAAAATTGCTAATAAAATAAATTATCAAAATCTGTAGAACTTAATATTAATCAAAACTTGCTTAATCAACTAGATGAAAAGGAAACAAAGTTATATCTAAACAGATAATAAATTCATTATTTATTGGTTATATGGGAAAATGGCCAATAATTTCATCATTCACTGATTATATGGTTACATACCTAAAAAAAAACCAGATTGTTTAAAAATATTATATTAAAGGGAATTAGTGTCTGGTTAAAAGATAATCATGTGGAACCATGATTGTGTAATACATGTCCCAGCAATAACCAGCTAGAAAATAAATGAAAGTAAATGAAAGAAATTATAATAGCTCTAATACCAACTAAAAGTATTTTGAGATACCCATACTGAGAAATAAGTATTACCAAAAAGAAAAATACACACATATTCTCTAAGATAGTAAATCAGAGTCATGAAAATAGGAAAGCACAAGTATAGCGGTGAGCTCAGACATAAGGTCATATTTCCTTGGTGACTAATGTAAGCTGTCCTACAGCTTTACTTTTATTTTAAGATTTATTTATTTGTTTATATTTAGGGAGAGAGCTTGCAAACGAGGAGAGGGGCAGAGGGAGAGAGAGAGAATCTCAAGCAGACTCCCTGTTGACGGGAGCCTGCCACGGGACTGGATCCCAGGACACTGAGATCATGACCTGAGCCAAAATCAAGAGTCAGACACTTAACCCACTGAGCCACCACTTAACCCACTGAGTCACCCAGGCACCCCGTCCTACAGTTTTTCTTAAGAGATCTGTAAGCAAACATATAAGAGAACAAAATCAGATAGAGACCGTCTTAAGCTTCTTCTTTCCACGTTCCCTTCCTTCACTCATCTTTCTCCTGTCAAAGTTCTCATGACCACACCTTCTCCACACCTTCATTTTTTCTCCCTGGCATCACTGTGCTCCATACATTTCCAATATCCTGGAGATGCACTCTCACACCTGATCTGATAGTATCTCTAGATACGATGGGTAATCCCTTCCTTCTGTTTCCCCAATTTCAATTCCTAAGTCTGGTAAGTAATAACCATTTTTTTCCATCATCTACTCTCTCTTCTTTTTCTTTTTTTCTTTGAATAAAAATCATAAGCATATTTTAAAGTCAATATATAATCATCTCTCACATGTTATTTTAATGGCATAGGGACCCTCCGTTGTATGAATATTTACTATTACATCTAAGCAATTCTCAGTTGTTGAAAAATTTGGTGAGTTTTTCACTACTACAAACAACTGTAAAACAAGCAGCCTTGCAGTTAATTATGGTAAAAGTTTGACCATACGCTTAATTACTTCCTTAGGATAAATTTCTAGTAATTGAATTTTTGGTTCATTGTTTATACATATTGTTAAGGCTTTTGATACATATTATCAAATTACCCTGCAGATAGTTTGTACACATTTAAATTCACTCCAACAGAGACTGAGTGATAGTAAAAAAAAAAAAAAAAAAAAGTATCTCATTGTTATTTTAATTTGCACTTCACAATAAGGCATGACATTGTTCGATAACTTTACTGTTGCCAAAAATGGAGCCAGTTATCTTCATAGCATTTGTTGATTAAACCAGTTGAAACTGAAATTATCACAACATAGTATGGTATACATGAATACACATGCACCCAAAACACAGATAATATTTCCTATGCATTGAATAAACACACATGTACACACATACTTCAAATCACTGGCTGATCACTTAAAAAACCAAATAGGCAGATGCCTAACTCCTAAATAATAGTATTAACCACATAAAGCAGTGTTTTTCCGTCCGTCTTCTAGCCCATGAGTGGTTTGTGTAATGATTATGGGAGCTCAAGATCAACATTTTCCCAACCACCATAGAACAGAGCATATATCTGTGAGTGTATGTTTCCTTAGTAGTATATAAAATGTGTTTCTTGCTGTGAGCTGTGATCAAAAAAGTTTGAAAGCCTCTGATACAATCTGTAGCATTAAATGTGCTAATGCATGGTAGTGAGCTTTCTGTAACACCTGGCATACAAAAAACATTCAGTACCTATTTTTTTAAAGTATTATGATCATTACACACAGGCATTTGTGTAAGGCTTTTTAAATGAAAATATGCATTCTGATATATGCATAACCTCTTTTTAGAGCTTCAGCACTGATGACTTCTACAAATAGCTGGTCCCTCTTTAACTTAGGGCTTCACTACGTGTTCTTTGATAAAATCTAGTTTCTATTAATTGAGTCCTGCTTTACATTAGGGTTGTGATGATAGGGTTATGCAGTCCATAACACCCAACCAGTTATGGGCATGAACTGAAGCTGGAAAGTCTCCTATGTACCACTGACCTTCCAGATGGGACATAACTATTCACAAGAGCCAAACTAGCAGAATTCTCCTCACCTAAGTCCAAGGCTTTTACCTTGTTTGTAGGAAGAAACAGGGATCAAAGAACAGGTGTCTCAGTAATTTCAAAATGCTTGAGTAGACATAAATCATAAATATTCATATTCTTAAGATAATTATATAAGTATCTCAACTAATTTTTCTAGTTAATACTATTCTTTAAAAATACATATTCCTAATCAACTTAGGAGTTAGAATTGTGAGCATTTTACCCTTGGAAAGGATGTGTCTTCCTATTGATATTCCTAATTTAGATTTAAATGAGACCATTCATTTTTCAATGATTTGATGTTAATAATCCTTCTTTGCCTAGGAACAGGCTTAAAATACATTAATTCTGCATTTTTAACTTGAGCATCCACCACATGATAAATGGATTACAAAAGTTATGCTCATTAATCAAAGGGCCAAGGCATAACCAAAGCAGGAAGAGTGGTGATGGGCATTGAGAACCACTGGAAAAATGGCTCCCTCTTCTAGTCCAAACCATCCTCTTAGCCAAAAAGGTGTTGATCTATGTACAAGGGGTCCTCAAGAGGTATCGGAATATAACTTAGAAAGCCCTGCATGATCAGATCACTTTTTATATCTCTATTGATAATTATGGCATTTTATTCTTCCACAATCATGCTCAAGTTATAATCTATGATTCCAAGCTTCTCAAATATTTCTTTTTCTACCTGCCTCTGAACCCTAACCTTGCTTTGCCCCCATGCTGTGTCTATGTCTCTCTAGATGTGAGATATGTACCATAAGTGGTATGAGAAACCATTTTAGACTGATGCTCAGATAGAGCTTTGGCTATCACTGTATAAGAAAAGTTACATATCTTCTGATTAGATTGCATCAATGAGAAAGTCTCACTTTTATACTAAGTGAATTTATTTGTTTGATTAACATGAAGATTGCTAATATTCCCTTTTATTTTATTTATTTATTTTTTATTGTTATGTTAATCACCATACGTTACATCATTAGTTTTAGATGTAGTGTTCCATGATTCATTGTTTGTGCATAACACCCAGTGCTCCATGCAGAACGTGCCCTCTTTAATACCCATCACCAGGCTAACCCATCCTCCCACCCCCCTCCCCTCTAGAACCCTCAGTTTGTTTTTCAGAGTCCATCATCTCTCATGGTTCGTCTACCCCTCCGATTTCCCCCCCTTCATTCTTCCCTCCTGCTATCTTCTTTTTTTTTTTTCTTAACATATATTGCATTATTTGTTTCAGAGGTACAGATCTGTGATTCAACAGTCTTGCACAATTCACAGTGCTTATCAGAGCACATACCCTCCCCAGTGTCCATCACCCAGTCACCCCATCCCTCCCACCCCACCCCCCACTCCAGCAACCCTCAGTTTGTTTCCTCAGATTAAGAATTCCTCGTATCAGTGAGGTCATATGATACATGTCTTTCTCTGTTTGACTTATCTCGCTCAGCATAACACCCTCCAGTTCCATCCACGTCATTGCAAATGGCAAGATCTCATTCCTTTTGATGGCTGCATAATATTCCATTGTATATATGTACTACTTCTTCTTTATCCATTCATCTGTCGATGGACATCTTGGCTCTTTCCATAGTTTGGCTATTGTGGACATTGCTGCTATAAACATCGGGGTGCACGTACCCTTTTGGATCCCTACATTTGTATCTTTGGGGTAAATACCCAGTCGTGCAATTGCTGGATCATATGGTAGCTCTATTTTCAACTGTTTGAGTAACCTCTATACTGTTTTCCAGAGTGGCTGCACCAACTTGCATTCCCACCAACAGTGTAGGAGGGTTCCCCTTTCTCTGCATTCCCGCCAACATCTGTCATTTCTTGACTTGTTAATTTTAGCCATTCTGACTGGTGTGAGATGCTATCTTATTGAGGTTTTGATTTGGATTTCCTTGATGCTGAGCGATGTTGAGCACTTTTTCATGTGTCTCTTGGACATTTGGATGTCTTCTTTGGAAAAATGTCTGCTCATGTCTTCTGCCCATTTCTTGATTGGATTATTTGTTCTTTGGGTGTTGAGTTGGATAAGTTCTTTATAGATTTTGGATACTAGCCCTTTATCTGATATGTCATTTGCAAATATCTTCTCCCATTCTGTTGGTTGTCTTTTGGTTTTGTTGACTGTTTCCTTTGCTTTGCAAAAGCTTTTTATCTTGATGAAGTCCCAAGAGTTCATTTTTGCCCTTGCTTCCCTTTCCTTTGGCGATGTTTCTAGGAAGAAGTTGCTGTGGTCGAAGAGGTTGCTGCCTGTGTTCTCCTTTAGGATTTTGATGGACTCCTGTCTCACATTGAGGTCTTTCATCCATTTGGAGTCTATTTTTGTGTGTGGTGTAAGGAAATGGTCCAGTTTCATTCTTCTGCATGTGGCTGTCCAATTTTCCCAACACCATTTGTTGAAGAGACTGTCTTTTTTCCATTGGACATTCTTTCCTGCTTTGTCAAAGATGAGTTGACCATAGAGTTGAGGGTCCATTTCTGGGCTCTCTATTCTGTCCCATTGATCTATGTGTCTGTTTTTGTGCCAGTACCATACTGTCTTGATGATAACAGCTTTGTAATAGAGCTGGAAGTAATATTCCCTTTTAAGTGGGAGGGAAAGTCTTAGGCTCAGAACTTTCTGTAGGATGCAGTAATTAGCTAAGATTTAATTACATCTTTTGTGTCAATGTATTTGTTTTCAGAGATACCTTCTGTCTATAATACATGATCTTGATTTTCTTCTTGTGAAATTGATTATAAACTTGTCTTTTAAAACAATTTTTATTTAAATTCTAAAAATAAGTATTCAGTTGATAATATTAATAGATATATATAAATATGGCAAAAGTCATGAGCTTGGTAGGTATACAAGTAAAGTTTTAGAAATCCTGACATAAAATATTCTTCCCCACACTCTTTCTGTATCTTCAATTCTTACCTGAAAGATCACTTTTGTCAGAAAGACATCACTGACTCTCTCTGAAATCTGGGTCTATTACCTCTTTTTGGCCGGAAGCTCTCCCTCTCTTTCTCTACCCATCTATCAAATGATTTATTCCTTTATTCCTTAACGTTGCCTATTTACTTAACTTTATCCCTATATCAACTTCTGTGAAGGTAGATGTCATTCAAAATGTCACATGATAAATATTTGTTGAATCATTAAACATAGAACCTAGATGAACAAGCACTTAGGCTGTTAAAAGGGTGGAATTGTCATGATTAGTTTTCTAAAACATGGACTCTTTTGCTTTTTTTTTTCAAGGCTTAGTTCTTTTAGGAAATAAAAATTACTTACAATTAATCTTGAGATAAAGAGGTTGTAACTCTAGACCCACTAAACAGTGGGTATAAAAGAAGGAGGCTAATTCCAGGCTTAACTTACTAGCTGGAGGGGGATTCACAATATTCCATCAGCCTGAGTTCACAAACTCAATGTTTGGTTGAGCTGAGTCACTCAGAACCCTGTCATACTAAACATGTAGTTGGGACTGGGACAGAAAAACAACCACCCTGTTGATAATTAGTCTCAGAGTCCTTGCAATTGTTGTTGGTATCTTGCTGACATCCTAGGCATGTTAGACATCCATGAAAAGAAGCCTGATCTAGGGTGGGTGTGAGTGTGAACAGAAACTTATAAACCAGGGCTATGAATAGAAATAAATGGCAGAGATTTAAGAAATCCCTAATTTGTACGGGAGTGTGATGAATGCTGAGGGAGTCAGTTAGCCTGGGTAATTGCATTCAGAGAATATCTGTTATTGGAGAGATGACAACTTATCAGTTAGTCAGTAATTGAGAATTTGATTAGCCAATCAATAATTTACTACCTTAACTGTCCATAAAATATTTCATTGCAAGATCTTAAATGAATTTTGAAATTACTCATGCTAATTAAATTTTTTTCTTAGGCAGTGCCTATGAAATCGTAATATTCCTTTATTATAGCAAACTAAGAGCTATTTAAAGAGAAAGGCCACTGCACAGAGGGAAAAAAAAGGATATGGTACATTTCATGTGCTTAATATATATAATATTGCAACATATAAATCAAATTATTATTATATTTTACAACATAACATATCTCTTAATGAACAGATTATCCCTACAAATGTGTGGGGTTTTTTTTTTTTTTTTTTAATTCTCAGGGTATTTGAAGTTAAAAAAGGTAAGGTGTTGTTTTAAGAGGACTAATTTGTCACCCATGGGAACCACAGTATTGATGAATAAATTGAATTTGCAATTGATAAGACATTTGTGGACACATTGTCTAATCACAAATATTAAAATATTACTTATTTCAAAACTAAAACTAAAAATGGAGCAAACATGGAATTGATACATGATCCCATATCATTTTAGAGATAGGTAGAAAGTTGTATTCCCTCATTCATTCAACAAATATTTATTGGGGTACCTGGGTGGCTCAGTTAGTTAAGTGACTGACTTATGGTTTCATCTCAGGTCATGATCTCAGGGTCTTGAGATCCAGCCCCGTGTTGGGCACCATGCTCAGCAGGGAGTCTGCTTGAGATTCTCTCTCCTTCTCCTTCTACCCCTCCCCCCTGCTCGTGCATAATCTCTTTCCCTAAAATAAATAAATCTTAAAAAAAAAATATTGATCAACACATGTATCATGTACTGTCCTGTGGTCTCTGCTTCCTTGAAAGTTTTGTTTTTATTTTTATTTTTTATTAGCAGAGTTTAATTTTTCTATACTCACTTTGGAACATATGGAATCTCAGGAGGTCACTGTGATAGAGATTGGTAGCTGTGTCTCTTCTCAGCACACACCTGGACTACATTTTCCACTCTCCTTTATGGTTAAATGTGACCAAGACACGGAGATGTGGACAGTGGAGTGTGAGTAGCAGTAATTATGCCTGGCCCATGAAAACTTCATGTTCTTTCCCCTCCACCAACTGCATACAGATAATAAGTCCCGGGAGATTAAGAATACTGGATCTTCGGGCGTCTGGGTGGCTCAGTTGGTTAAGCAACTGCCTTCGGCTCAGGTCATGATCCTGGAGTCCCGGGATCGAGTCCCACATCGGGCTCCCTGCTCAGCAGGGGGTCTGCTTCTCCCTCTGCCCTCTTCCCTCTCGTGCTCTCTGTCTCTCATTCTCTCTCTCTCAAATAAATAAATAAAATCTTTAAAAAAAAAAATACTGGATCTTCAATCATTGATAAGTGAATATCTCATCAACAAGAAGAAACCCACCTTTATTAGATGGGAAAAAAAAAAAACTGAGCTCTACTTATGCTTTCTGTCACTTTGGACAATTGTGTAATTTTTCTCCATTTAATTTACTTCATCAGAACATGAGGTTAATAATTATAGCCACCACTTAATGGTTGTTGCGAAGAAGAAAGGAATTTATACATGTACAGGGATTAAACCAGGCCCTGGTAAATAAAGAGGGTTGGCTATTTTTATTACTATTTCTCAGAGGATCCTTAAAAATCTAAGAAGAAAGCTAAAATGGACTCATGTTACACAATGAGAAGTAAAATCTCTGACAATCTTGGGCAGGTTGGCTGGAGGAGGTGGGACATATAAAAGAGGTATAAGATCAAGAACATGCCTTCTGGTGAGAAAGTTGACAATATACCAACCTCCTCACAAGATGCTGTAAAATTCTCAATTCACCATGGATCTCTACATTTCAAAGTTTGTCTGATATGGTTATAAGTTTCTGTGGGGAATAAACTCCCCATAAGACCTGGAGAGGTATTGTTGTAAAGGAGGTAATACAAATAGCAGCTGAGAAAAAAGAAGAACAAGGGGAGGAGTTCAAGGGGAAGAAGGAAAAATTGCCTCAGCAGTGGCAAAGCCATGAAGAAAAAACTTGAAATCCCAAATCCTTCAGGGAAGGGGCAGAATTGAGGTGTCATGGGAATTCAGAAGTTACAGCAACAACCCATGCTATTTCTTCCCTTACTTTATTGGGGTAAACAAACTGGAGATATATTTTTGGGGGGACCAACATGTATGAACATTATTATACCCATGTCCATTAATCAGAGAGTTGTGCATTCATGATGGGTCTATGATATTACCCACTATTGGCATGGCAGATATAATTATAAGAAAGGGGAACATTTAACATCCATTTTGAAATAAATGCTGGACTGCCTTATAATAATTACATAGATTTATTTAACACATATTTCCTCAAGATGGTAACCTTAGGTCTACAAAATAGACATGTTCTTATTGTGCTCTCACTTATTAATTTTTATATAAGGAAGCAAAGCACTTTAAGGTATTTTCTATTAACCACTCTGACAGCATTTATCTGAGTGATCCTGGTTCCGGGAAGTCAAATGAAATTTTTATATTTCTCATTTTCATTTGACTGAAATCTTTCTAAGTATTTCTAAGGAATATCCTCCTGGCTTTTTAGATCTTGCTATGACAAGTTTTCCTCGTAAGAACTGGGAACTCTTGCAATCCATGTTAGAGAAGAATCAGAAGAACAGGAGGTAAATGGGGAGTGGGGAGAAGCACTGGGCTTGAAGAGAGTCACCTAGGATTCGGTGTTTGCCTCTGGCACCAACACAAGTGGTTAAGGTTATTGCTCCACATATTGACTTTGAAGTTCTCATTTTTAAAGCCGGTGGGGGAGGCTAGGTATGTTACTTTTTACCCAACAGTATTCAATGTCCATCTGAAGTACTGCTCCTCTTTCATCTGATGGGGATCTCAATTACATGCAGTGAACATGTGACCTGAATGGAACAAATCAGAATCAGCCCTGGGATTCTGCTTAAACCATCAGAAAGGAGGTCCTCCTTCTCTGAGACGTAGTTGCTCTGGCAATTACATAAGCTAAGAGATGCTTCTGGTGATCTTCACCCAAAAATGAGTTCACCACAGATGAAAGCAGAGCCAAAGATGAGTAAAGTGAAATTATGTCTTCATGAAACACTTGACCTCCTGGAGCCAGCTGTCCTTGTGTCTAACTCATCGACAGACGATTTGGTTACGTCAGTGTGGTCCCCAGAGCAGTAGCTGCAGCAGCACCTGGGAACTTGTTAGAGATGCAAACTCTCAGGCCCTAACCAAAAACCTAGTGACTCAGACTCTTTGGGACTGGAGCCCAATAATTGGTGTTGCAACAAGCCTTCTGGGGGATTCAATGCCTGCTACAGTTTGAGCACCCAGGGTTATGTGAATTGTACTTCATTTGCTTTTTATTTTTTATCTATTTATTTATTTATTTATTTAAGATTTTATTTTATTTATTTGACAGAGAGAGACACAGTGAGAGCAGGATCACAAGCAGGGGGAGAGGGAGAGGGAGAAACAGGCTTCCCACGGAGCAGGGAGCCCAATGCAGGGCTGGATCCCAGGACCCTGGGATCATGACCTGAGCTGAAGGCAGATGCTTAACGACTGAGCCACCCAGGCACTCCCCTTCATTTGCTTTTTAAATCTCATATATACCCAATATCTATATCTAATCCATCTATCTATCTAAACAGAGAGTCTATTCCTGAGTTAGCATGCCATTCATACATTCACTGGTTCATTTGACAAAACTGACTAAGCTCTTGGCACCTACGGTATGTCTCCAGAGGATGAGAATGAGAAATGAGAAGTTTTCTCATTTCAAAGAACTTGCAGAATATAAGATAACTAAGACTAATAAATACTTGAGCTGCCACTCTTCTACACCCATGATAGTCACTCTTAAATAAATGATTCTCATAGTTCTTCCCAATAAAGTACTTCGGTCAGGCAATACCAATCTGACAGAATTGGCTCAAGATGATACACGAACCATCTCTGAGAATGAGAGGAAAACAAAGAATTTTATTATTAATTTTTAATATAACATATAAATTGTATTTTGATATAAAGTGATTTGGGTCACAGATATATATAAGGGATCTTTTCAGTGTGAGTCAATATATTGTTGGTTAATCTTCTTGGAACAAAATGCTTTATATTATATTACCATTATACATATATATATCTTCATAGCATTGGGATGTTCTTTATTTGGAATTGTATTTCATTTACTTAAGGAACTTTTAGATATGTGTGATGTAGAATAAAATACCAAATTTACAGATGTGGATATTGATGGCAAAGAGAATGCTTCTTGCATCTATATCTTCTGCAACCTCACTGCACTCCAGATTACCAATGGTATATAATATAATAAGAATTCTAATATAAATGCACTTAGAAGTACCAGAATGAGGGCATAGAATGTCAGGTCTTGTAGATCAGGTTAGGAAGATAGTCATTATCAAAGAAGTGGAAAATGTGGGGAGAAACAATGGATATAACCTGACCCAATTTGTATTTGGATAAGACCATTCTGGCTAAACAGATTGAAAGACCCAGAGTCAAGGACAATAGACCAGTTAAGTGCCTCCAACGGCTAACCGAATAAATAGTCAAATATATAAATGAGTGAATAACTGAATGAAAGGAGTGCTCTCTGCTTTTTGTTAGACATTTTTTTTGGCATTTGGGGAGTGGGCAGTTTGAGCTTTAATTTTTTAAACTTGTAGCATCTACATTCTCTCTCCATTGGACAGGGTCATAGTGGTATCTTGGAAGGTACTTTTGATTCAGTGGTTCTTGAAAGACCAGGATAAAGCTTAGGGATGAAGATGCAAGGAACAACCATCCAAATTGTCAAAGAGGTCTCTTATTTTCCTTCATAATTTTCCAATCCAGCTTCTCAGAACTAGAACATAGTCGAGAAAGAAAAAAGAAAAAAAAAAAAATCCTGTCCTTTCCAGGAAGAAGGCTGTGTTTTGAGTGTTAGGTACCCATGGAAGAATGGAAGGCAATATAACATGATGATAAAAGAGTTAAAGAAGATGGCCACAGGAGTTAAACAGAGGCCAATTACAAAGTGAATTTGGTTTGTGTTTCCTCTGGAAATGATATGACATAGCACTGATAGAGTAATCTAATCTCAGATTGCCAGCCAGTCTTTAGGCATTCTGTTTGACTCTATGAGCTTTCTGCCCCAGGATCATCTATCTCTTCTTTGGTGTAGGGATTCTGCTTCAGAAAATTGGAGAAAACAGGCAAAAGTGGAGAAAAAACATGAAGATTAAAAAAAAACCCACAAGGGTCATTCAGTTCTGTTTCATACCTTAGATTTACCAACAGTTTGTTAAATATGATGCCAAAAGCACAAACAACAAAAAAAAATAGATAAGTTGGATTTCATAAAGATGAAGAAAAGTATTCTTTAAAGGAAAGCAAAAAGATAACCCACAGAATGGGAGAAAGTATATGTAAATCACAAATCTGATAAGGCTCTAGTATTCAGAATATAAAGAACTCTAATAACTCAACAACAAAAGACAAATCAATAGAAGAAAACCTCAATAGATATTTCTCCAAAGAATATATAAAAATGACCAACAATCACATAAAAGATGGTAGCATCGTTAGTCGCTAGAGAAATGCAAATCAAATCACAATGTGATCTGCTTCAAATTCCCTAGGATGCCTATAATAATAATTTTAAAAATATTTAACAAGTGTTGGATAGCATGTAGAGTAATTGGAAACCTCATAAATTGCTGGTGGGAATGTAAAATGGTAGATCTGCTGTAGAAAAGTTTGGCAGTTCCTCAAAAAGTTAAATACAGAATTACCATATGACACAGCAAGTTCACTCTTGGGTATTTACCCTCAAAAACTGGAAACAGATGTTCAGACCAAAACTTCATACTAATGTTCACAGCAGGACTATTAACTAAAGGAAGGTAGAAACGACCCAACTGTCTGTCAGTTGATGAATGTATAATCAAAATGTGGTATATCCTTACACTGAAATTGTGACCATAAAAAGGAATGAAGAACTCATAGATGCCGCAATGTGGAAGAATCTTGAAATCATTATGCTAAGCAAAAGAAGCCAGATACAAAAGGCCACGTCTTATATGATTATGCTTATATGAATTATCCAGAATAGACGAGTCCATAGAGATAGAAATCAGGTTAATGGTTGCCAAGGGTTGCAGAGAGGGACTGCTTAATGGGTATGGGGTTTGCTTTGGGGGTGATTAAACTGTTTTGAAACCAGAGAGTTGATGTTTGCGTTCACATTGTGAATATACTAAATGTCACTGAAGTATATACTTTAAATGGTAAATTTTGTCATCTGTATTTTATCTCACACACACACACACACACACAAATTATGAGAAAGAAAGTCATCTTTTATTTTTTTTAAGATCTTATTTATTTATTTGACAGAGAGAGATACAGCGAGAGAGGGAACACAAGCAGGGGGAGTGGGAGAGGGAGAAGCAGGCTTCCTGCTGCACAGGGAGCCCAACATGGGGCTCGATCCCAGGACCTTGGGACCATGACCTGAGCCAAGGGCAGACACTTAACAACTGAGCCACCCAGGCGCCCTGAAAGTCATCTGGTTTTTAAGACCAAAACTGTGAAGGATTGGAGATGTCATCTCCCACCTCCCAACCCCCCTCCCCCGCATACTAACAAGGTAGACTTCCAGTTCCATTGTTTTATATATATTCATACACACGAAGATCTCGACAGAAGGGAAGAGATCTTTTTATTCACCCACAGAGTAAAAATAAAATAATTGCCTGATTCCTCAAATTCCCATGAGATGATGCAATGAGAGCCAAATGTCACCTGAACATGCAGTGGGATTTTCACCACAGGAGAGGGATTCCAAAATTTAAAAAACTCAGGAGTGTATACAGAGCTGCTGGCCTACCTGCCATTCTATTCTTGACTCTGGAGATAAAGACAGAAACCTTATCTTCTACTCTGGAATGTAAACAAGTCCTCTTTGAGAGAGAGAAAGTTCTCTACACTAGAATGTAAGCAATTATCTCAGGGGAGATTAAAAAACAAAACAAAAAAATGGCATCTGTAGACTCTATTACCCTTAGAATGGAAGCAAAATAGCTCTAGAGGAAAAAGACAAGTGTCCTGAGTCTATCCCCCTCAGAATGTGAGCAAATGACATTCTTTGTCTTTCTATCCTGTCAATTTCTGTAATTCAGAGGGCCTGGACCATTTTGGAATACAGGGAAAATCCAGTTAGGACTGTCTTTCAACTCTGGTCAAAAAAAATAAAAGCTCTCTAATCTAAAGTTCCATTTTGATTTCTTTCTCACTATGCATCCCTCATTTCTGTTTGAATACTTCCAAGGACCTCATTACCTTCTGGAGCCGCTTACTGTATCTTTGAAACAAATTCATCTTTTAGACAGGTTATATGCTGGGTTTTGAATATACTTAGGTCATTGAGAGAAAAGGGTTTGTTATGTATAGAATATAGATATATAATACTATTTAATAATTTCTAATAGTTACTATATAGACAAGTAGTATTTAGCAGCTTAGGGAAACCACTACTGTAATATGACATTAAATTAATTCCTAATACTATACAAATTTTTACACTACCTCCCAGTTTCATTTTACAAGCAGTCAATTATTTGATGAACTGTAATGGTTATTTTTCTTCAAATTTTTGTTTCCATGCTCAAACGGTAACAGAGAGTCTTATACAAGTTTGCTTTGAAATCTGGCCAAATACAATTGGCTCTGAAAAGTCTGGCCCCAAATCTACATTTCAGCAAATTTCTATATTAGTCAGCCTATTTTTAATTATAAAGAGTGAAGAGTGGTACTGTACCAGAAAACAACACAAAACAACTCCCTGGAAGGCCTACTTCTCCCTCTCCCACTCCCCCTGCTTGTGTTCCCTCTCTCGCTGTGTCTCTGTCAAATAAATAAATAAAATCTTAAAAAAAAGAAACAAAAAAACAAGACAAAACAAAACCATTTAGTAAACAGACCACTTGGGTCATAAGAACTTTTAATAATTCAGGCACTTCTCTTTAATGCTCCATTAAAATGGAGGTAGTGTCTGCCCCCATAAATTGAGATTAGAATTGCATGACAAATGTTTAGAATTCAGAATTAAGATTTTAGATTGAAGAGTATTTACAGAGCCGTTTCTTGCCTCTATGATATTTCCCTTACCCTAAAGAGAAAACAGAACGTATTAGGAGCCCTGTGTGCCATAGTGAGGACACCGTTAAATGATGATGCATCACATAGCTGAACTCCATTTGTTCTATTCCAATCTTAAACTTCTTTAACGTGAGAAGGAAAGAGAGATCTCTTTCCAGGATGCAGAACAACAAAGTACCATTAAGGTAGGCCCAATTCGTGACTCAGACGCTCCTCTTCTTTAAGTCAGTAACCTTACTAAGGTGATGGAAAGGGGACAGAGATTGTCAGGGATGAGGGGAAGCTTGCACAAGACAAGAGAGCAAACCAATTAAAATGACTTAGTCTGGATTAAAAGAAGTGAGAAGGACCTTGATTGAAGTGTGCAGAATCATGATGTGTATAATAAGAATTGCTCACACTCTTCGCTCTCTGGTCTGTAATCATAGAGTAATATAGTCTTAGCGATCTGTGATCACAAAGTGCTTATAGTTCATTTACCAGCTCTTCTCATAACATTAACCTTTTCCCTCCCTTATTGGCATGAGACATGATAGTAAATGTTCCAGTTATCGTCAAAACAAGAATAGACAGGTTTAGTGTGAGTTGGACTGTTGGGCTGTTTTTAGAGGGAGGAGATAACTTTGTCTGTTGGGAGTTGGACCTGTTTTTAGAGGGAGAAGATAACTTTTATAATACGAATACATATTTTATGCCCAGTTTCCCAGATCAGAGACTACACATTCATTTGAAGATGGAACTATGTTCCTTCAGTAAGTAAGGTACAACCATTCTTGAGAGATTGGGGAGTGAACTTCTTTATGATTTCAGCTAAGTGGGGCAAAAGCTATACACATAAATCCCACATCGTTCATATGTAGTCATGTGCCAAAATTCCTGAGGAAGGTATGCAAAGTAGGACTTGCAACCTTGAACAGCTAACCAATTGACATTGACCAATCATTTATACTCTGATTATTCACCTTCAAATTGGGATAATTAAACCTGACTTGCAGAAGCAGTATGCAGATGAAATAAGAAAAGTCCCTAAGATAATAAATTAGTATTTTTCCCACTGTCTTGAAATGGATTGCTTTTCTTATGGCACCCTTTTTCATCCCATGTATCTTGGCTTTAAAGAAACCCCTTGAAGGAAATTTTCCTGACCCCTCACTCAGAGTTCTCCACCATATTAGGCTCTAATATTACACCATATGTTTTCCTTATGGACCAGATCAAAATGCATGACTATATAATTTTGTGATTACTTATGTTTTGATCTCCCTCTACTAGGCTATAAGGTCTATGAGGGGCTAATACTACATCTACTGGCCTAACTATTGCATTTCTAGCATCTATCACATTTCTTAGGAAGAAGAAATTTAAATTTATAATCTATTTACTCCCTTTACCAGGGGAAGCTCCTAAGAGAAGGAAAAGAAAGACAGGTGACACAGTCTAATACCTACAACAGCCCAATAACTGGACCATGAGCAAATAGACTAATAATATTTGTTAGGAAAGAAGGTCTTATGGTCTCTTTTTAACAACTGCTTGTAATAGAAGAACAGGAAGAGGAGGAGGAGAAAAGGAGGAGGAGGAAGAAGAAGCCAGGGTATAAAATGAGGATGATTCATAGACTAAGTGCTTTCTACTTCTGTAACTAATTTAGAGACCTTATGTATTCTGGACAAGTGTGTGTTTGTCTAGTGAAGAAATTTAAAAGAAAGAGAGAGAGAATAACTGAGAAATTGCCTTGATTTCCTATACCTTTGTATGCTTCTTTTTTTTTTATTATGTTATGTTAATCACCATACATTACATCATTAGTTTTCGATGTAGTGTTCCATGATTCATTGTTTGCGTATAACACCCAGTGCTCCATTTAGTATGGGCCCTCTTCAATACCCATCAGCAGGCTAACCCATCCCCCCACACCCATCCCCTCTAGAACCCTCAGTTTGTTCCTCAGAGTCCATAGTCTTTCATGGTTCGTCTCCCCCTTTGTATGCTTCTTATGAGCTTCTTGATTGTATTGTTGAGATTACTAATAAGGTTATGTATGGGGTAAGATTCCTCATTCATATGAGTCTTATTTGACATCGATGCTTTATGTTACCTCACTATCTATGACCCACTTCTACCAAAGCACATTCCAACCAGAGATGTCCATGTGCAATATTGACTCTGACCCAGTAGGCATTAAAAAAAAAACCAAAAACCTCTCTGGGCAAGAATTCCAGAAACATTTTGCTTTCTTGACAAAATGAAACATACTACTTGGAAAGTGTATTTGACTCTTGCATTTCCCTCTTCCTGGAATGTAGATATGATTCCTATAGAAGGGGATGCTGTTTTGTGATCACAAGGACAAAAAATTTAATAAAATCCAAGAGTTTAAAATAAGTACTAATCTTGATATATAGAAGATGCTAGAATAATGTCATCAGCCACAAAACTGTAGAATCATTATTTAAGATAAGCAAATCTCTATTTAAGCTACTATAGCCATTTTTGGTTACTTGCAACAAACAGAAAAGTATTCCTAAATTATAGCGTACCTATTAAAATGACAGAATCATCCCAGTTAATGTTTTGGAAGATCAAATAAATTTTAAAGTGTTATAGAGACAAAATCTCAATAAATCCATGTGATTATTCAGAAACCCATAAAATAGTCCAGAAATCTGTAATAAAAGACATAGCCACAAAGGAAACAGTGGTTTTCTTAACTATTTTTTCAAATATTTTAAGCCAAATATTTGCTACTTGATCTATGCAATACATCTACATAGAACCTATGCTATATATCCCCTATTATATGTATATATATATATATAAAGAGAGAGGGAGAGAGAGTTTCTGTGAGCTTTCTCAACAAGCTCAAGAAATGAAAAGTTCTCAGAGGGAACTTTTATGAAATCTTGATTTTCACATTAATTGCACTTCACAGAAGGAGGCCATGTTTTTCATTTAAAATTTACTTTTTGTTCCACAACTACTTGAAAATTCCAGATTGCATCAGATAACTATTTCTTTTTTTTCCCTCTCTTATCACCCCACTTCATTTCATTATGTGGGTTTGGAATCAGGAAAATTAAAACTGATTCAATGGTGATTTAACACATATTCTTTTAACCCTTGTTCCATAGTTTACTTATGTTTAAAATGGTGGGAAAGATTCCTACCTCACTGCTATTTTAAAGATTAAAAGAGAACATCCATTTACAGAGTATCTTTTTCCCTTTTGTACTGGTAGCAGTAAATGCAAAGTTGGTAGCCGAACTCATGAATTTTGAACTGTGATTAGTACTTAAGTTTTCCATTGTTCACAAAAATGGGAAAAGGGGAAAAGTCAAAAAATCAGAGAAGTATCGGCTGAACTCCATTAATTTGTAAGTAACTGAATCAAAAGAGAAACATAAGTGACATCCCCAAATGACTTCATCATTATCTTCTTAGAGGTATAAAAGTCACATTGTCTTTTGTAGTAGGCAGCATTTATATGGAAATGAGGGTGGCTCAAGAAGCAAGTACAATATGGCTTTCTGCCTGGAAGCATTGACCCTAAGATCTCTGTGTAAGGAGCTCTGTGCCCATGGTCACTGAAACTTCAGATGAGACCACAGTTATGTAATCACAGAAGAAGTAGCCTCTGGGGCTCTTACCTGGAGATCATGATCAGACATAGGATTTATTCATACATGCTCAGAAATGCACTCTTCCCACGAAAGGAAGTAGAATATAAAGAGCACAGTGTAAAGGGATCTCATTTTTTTTAAAAAAAAGAACTGAAAATAAATTTTCTGGGTTTTAGGGCGCCTGGGTGGCTCAGTTGTTGGGCGTCTGCCTTTGGCTCAGGTCATGATCCCAGGGTCCTGGGATTGAGCCCCGCATCGGGCTCCCTGCTCAGCGGGAAGCCTGCTTCTCCCTCTCGCATTCCCCCTGCTTGTGTTCCCTCTCTCGCTGTGTCTCTCTCTTCAAATAAATAAATAAAATCTTTAAAAAAAATTTTTTTTTCTGGGTTTTGGAATACCTAGATTTATGGAAGTTTCAAAAGAGAAGAGATATTGGAAGTCATAAATTCCAAAGTTTTCATTTTACAAATGAAAAGTAAAGAGTCCAATGAGAAGAAGTAGTAACATATATCACATAGAAAGTAGTTAATGGTTAGCAGGAGAACCTAGGTATCCTAACATCTGGCTCTGTACTGGTTTTACTTTCTTTCTTCCATTATGTTAGAATGGTTTCCCTTTCTAGGTGAATGTTAAGCCATGGATAAATGCTGTAGGCAAGAAAACACCATATATGCTTCTGGAGCAGATAAATAATACTGTAAATAATATTGCCTCTATGAGGTGGCTTTGCAAGAAGGATAGAGAATAGAGGACTTGAATTTTCTTAGTATTATAAATGGAATATGTGGGGGTCTTTGAGTGGCAAGCCACTAGAAATGTTTCATATCACTGAGCTGATGCCCTACTGCCACTCTCATTTTGTGTGTTCCCCTGGCTTAGATTTAGCTTTGATTTTCTGAGCCTAGTCCAGCTTATTTGCAGGGACATCAGTCTGCCTGATTGATTAGGGTGCTAACCCTAGTTCAATCTTTGTCAATCTTCACTCAACATTTCTGAACCTCTGGGTGATTTCAATGATAAATCTTCAGAACCACCTAGAAATCGGTAGCCCCACTTGAATTAGTATGAGGCTACTCTAAGTGAAACATATTCACAAAAATTCATGAAGATCACAACTCACCTGGATTAACCTCAAATTTATCAACATACACTAGACATTATGATTTGATCCATGTTGGTCCCACAACTTGGATCTCCACGTGAACATTTGTTACCAATCCTTAACCTTATTCTCTTCTTTTCCTTAAGAATGTCACAGAAGTCTTACCATGGTCCACACACACTAGTGTGACAAGTAGGGATGATATTGTCTGGTGTTTTGCACTATCATAATAGCTTTATAATTCTTCCAAATAAAGCCAATTTGTTCTGGGGGGGGGGGATGATTCCAACTATACTGATTGTCTTAATCAACTTCCTGTTGTAGGCACAATATTCCATCACTTTCCATTTATACTTATCAAGGACTTCTGATGATATCATGAGCTGTAGCAATGATTATTTCCTAATATCTAGTCTTTTCTTAATAAGATTTTTCTTTATAATAGGGTTTTGATTTAAAGGTAGTGATATGCCTAACTAAAAGTTTACATTTCCTAGCTCCCATTGCAGGCAGGCATATCTATGTGCCTAAATTCTGGCCACTGAGAAATAAGAAGATATGAGATGGTTCTGACTTGAAAGAGGCTTCTTAAGTGGGAAGAGAAACTGGGATGGAGAGTTATTATTCTTGGAGGATAATGGACAGGCATGATACATAAATGCATGCCTACAACTAGAGATAAACTTCCAGAAATCAAACACAGAGGAATCAAGGAGTGATCAACAAAAGAGTATCTCGAGAGACTAGAGCATGGGGTCACACTTTGGGCTAGCCCAGGCAGTGTCTACATGGTCTCCCAGCTGGCTATGATTAGTGGATGACTAGTGACTAGGAATGTTTTCCAATTTCTCTTTTCCTGAGGGCATTTTTTAATATAATAATTCTAGGCTCCAACCCCTATCATTGTATATTGAGTGTGTTGAGAGCAATAATTTATATCTTAGTTATAGGTCACTGGGTCACTGGAACTAATGAAGACATCACAGATATTGAGGGGATAAAATTTTGAGGCTGCTATGTCTGAAGAAAAAATTTCCCCAAGGGCACTGATTATGGCAGACTTTGCTTTAGTTTACAATATACATTATTGCCTATTACCTCATTATCAAAACTCTGACCCCCATCTTGCCATCACTGGGGCTACCCAACATCAGACAATTTTTCATATATAGAAAAAAAGAAGCCACTTTTAACTTTCTTTTCTGTTACTAACAATTGCAATTATTTTCTTACTGATTCTAATTCTGCATCCCAGTGTTCTTTTAATCTAGAGCAAGTTCTCATATTCAAACATCTTTATAAGTATATGAAATTAACTACTTAATGATCGTAATTCCTTGTGCAGTTTTCTTTTTTAAGTTTTAACATCCAGATACACACCTGTCCCTACTTTGATAAACATTGTCACAAATATACTAATTAACCTATTAAGTTATTATTCTATTAGTAAAAATATGGATCAGTATGTTCCTGAAATAGAGGATGAAACAAAATAAGTCAGAGAAAGACAAATACCATATGATTTCACTCATACGTGGAATTTAAGAAACAAAACAAACAAGCAAAGGAAAAAGAGAGAGAGAGACAAACCAAGAAACGATAGGTAAATTTGGGTAAAATGTTTTGCATATAGCATTAGGAAATCAGATTTTCATTTCATGCTGTAAAGAGCAAAGAACATATTATCAAGTCACTGGTATAAAACAACCCTAAGTGTTCATGTGATTTTTTTTTTTTTTCTAGTTTTGCTTTAGACCCAGGTAAGACCTTCTTCATATACAGAAGATGGCAAATTAGTAAAAGGGCATATCGTCATCTGTGGTTGACTGCATGCCGTGTGCTAAATGCTCTTATTGCATTAACACATCCTATGAGTTGTGTTATTTTCCTCTCTATATAGATTATTATACAAAGATCAAGAGATCAAATCACTTCTAAATTTTTACACATCCCATAGGGTTGAAACCTGAATGAGAAAGCTATTTTTTCTACTTTAAAATTAGAATTAGTTCTTTTCACTACTTCAGATTAATTATATAGGAGAGAGATTGTGACGTTTTGCTAGGAATAAGAGCAGACTGGCACTTTTTGGAGGGACTGAGACCAAGAACTACATCTGCACCCTGAACGGGGGCAGGAAGCAAGAGAGGAGCCACAGCTGCTGTGAGGAAGGTGATTTGATCAGATGAGTCAAATATGTGGAAGATGCTATTGGAGGAGATCTAGTGTGTCAGGCAAAGCTCTCAGATGGCCACCATGATATGCACCCTCTGGTGTTATAGCCTGTCCTTGAGGTTCTGGGAAGAACCTGTTATTTTCTTCTAACCATAGACAATGGTAAAGATGGCAGGATGCTGCTGCCTTGGCTAGGTTACATTCTGTAGCTAAGGTGAGGGGATTTCATTTCCATGACTGTGCTGAGTTATATAAGACTCTGTCTTGAGAGACTAGAGCAAGAGATGCTCCTTCTTTCCTTGAAGAAGCCAGCTACTGTGCTCTGAAATGCCTATAGAGAGGGCCATGTAGCAGGGAACTGTTGGTGGCTTCTAAGATCTGAGGGCCTTAGTACTATGGGCACAAAACATGAATTCTGCCTACAACCTCTATGAGCTTGGAAGCAGATATTTTATGCAGTCAGGCCTCTAGCTGAGAACACAGCCCAACCTACATCTTGATTGCAGCCTTGTGAAATCTTGAACAGAGCATCTAACTAAGGCATGCCCAGACTCCAACCCCAAACAAACAGTGAGATAATAAATATGGGTTGTTTGAGGCCACTGAGTTTCTGGTGACTTATGACAAGGCAATAGAAAGCTAATACAACTAGTGAAGCAGGTGGCGCCGAGAGGCCCATAAACTAGAAGAGAGATCTGAAGAAATTACCCAGAATGAGGCAGGCAAAGGAAAGAAGATGGAAAATATCGAAGATAGGTGAAAACGTACTTCTCACTCTAGACCTACGCGTCAGTAACTCCGGGGTAGGGGTGTGGCAATCTGCTTTCCCTGCAACTGATTCTGATGTACACTAGAGTTTGCAAAACACCCTTAAAGATGAAGAGAGGTAACAGGAACACATTTTGACTTTAAAAAGTGATAGGTTATGAAAACAATGGCCTTAATTTTATTATTCTCTTCTCTTTTGGCAACAATATAAAAAAGAAAAAAGTAAAGAATGTATGCTCAATAAGTATAACATAGAAAATATGATCACACTTTAAACTTTGTTAGAAGTTATGGATGAGGGCACCTAGGTGGCTCAGTTGGTTAAGCATCTGCCTTTGGCTCAGGTCAAGATCCCAGGGTCCTGGGATGGAGCCCCACATCAGGCTCCCCACTCAGCGGGGAGTCTGCTTTTCCCTTTCTCTCTGTCCCCCGCCCCTGCTCATTCTCTCTCTCTCTCTCTAATAAATAAATAAAATCTTTAAAAAAAAGGTTATGGACTAAATGTTCATGTCCCTCCAAAATTCACATATTGAAACCCTAATGTGATGTTATTTGCAGATGAGCCATTGGGAGGTAAGTAGGTCATGGGGAATAGAGCTCCTATGATGGGATTATGTCCTTATCAGAAGTGAAAGAGAACTAGCCCTTTCCCCAGTATTATGAGCATACAACAAAAAGATGGCATACAGGACAAAGCTGTAAACCCTCACCAAGAACCTGATTGAGCTGGTGCCCTGATCTTGGACTTCCAGACTCTAGAACTGGGAGAAATAAAGATTTGTTGTTTAAGTCAAGCAGGCTATGGTGGTCTATTTTAGTGGTCCAAATTGACTAAGACAGAAGTAAAGAGAACTGATTTGTAAGTGAATCTGAAGAAAAAAAATAAAGGATATTGGGAAGTATTGAATTTTTACTTTGTTTTAATATCATATGGCCATAAAGTCATTAGATAATAGATATAAAGCAAACATTTTTATTTTTATCTGTGTAGCGTAAGGGGCATTTCATTTTATAACAAATCTTTCTGCTTTAAAATATCACTGTTCTCTTGGGACCTAAAATTTTTACCCTGCAGATTTTTATTTGACACTGTAGTTAAATAGCTGTATATTCTTTGATGTGTGCCAGAGTAACAATGGATTGGAAACTTCCCAAACTGCAGGCATAATTAATTAGTCCAACTGATACAATATGTAAGGTCGAAAGAGTGGATACTTCCTCCACAAATGTCTGTCCAACAAAATGTCAGACTCACTTGTTTCAGTGCTTGCTTAATATCGAAGATTACAAGTACATGACCTCTCAAGTAACTTTTAAGTGCTGATTTTTGCTTTTTAATATGTTGAATACTTCTCACATTTTAAAGACAGTTTTGAAGATACATTCTAAAATCTTGAAATTAGGAATCAAATCCTGGCAATAAGGTTAATCAGGTGTTGGAAACTAAAAGCTGGAAAAACTTTGCATCATTAAATTCATAAAACTACTTTTATAGAATTTATAGAAATACTTTTTTTTAAAGATTTTATTTATTTATTTGACACAGAGAGAGAGAGAGATCACAATAGGCAGACAGGCAGGCAGAGGGAGAAGCAGACTCCATGCTGAGCAGGACTCCATCCCAGGACACTGGGATCATGACCTGAGCCGAAGGCAGACGCTCAACCGACTGAGCCACCCAGGCACTCCTATACAAATACTTTTTGAGCGCCTGGATGGCTCAGTTTGTTCAGTGTCTGACTTCAGCTCATATCATGATTTTGGGGTCCTGGGATCAAAGCCCGGTTGCAGGCTCCCCACTCAGCGGGGAGTCTGCTCGTCTCTCTGCCCCTCCCCCTACTTGTACTCTCTCTTTCTCTCTTTCAAGTAAATAAATAAAATCTTAAAAAAAGAATTTATATAAACACTTTTTTAATATTAAAAATCAGAAGACCTGCATTTGAAATTCTTTCTATAACATTGAGTATTTTAAATATTAGAAACTGGTGCTCTTCCTAAATCTTGCTTCATTTGGAAAACAAATATTTTACAATTTCCTTAATATAGACCCCTTTTGAGGAAATATAACTCTTTGTGATAACTTTGCTTGTGTGGTGTTATGGACTGAACTGGATTCCTCTCCCAAATTCGTATGGTTGGAGATTTAACCCCCAATATGACTCTATTTGGAGATAGGGCCTGGAAGGAGGTGATAAAAATTAAGTGAGGTCATAAGGGTGGGGCCTTAATCTGATAGGATTTGTGTCCTCATAAAAAGAGAAAGAAACACCAGAGTTCCCTCTTTCTGAAAGCACCAAGAGAAGATCATGGAAGGACACAGTGAGAAGGCCCTATCAGTATGCTAAGGAGAAAGGTCTCACCAGAAACAAACCTTGCTTACACCTAGATCTTGAACTTGCAACCCCAGAACTGTGAGAGAAGAAAAAAATCTGTTTTTCAAGCCACTCAGTCTAGGTCATGGCAACCCAAGCCAACTAATACATGTGGGCATACATTAATGTATCCAGAACAATGCCTGGTACAAAGAAGGTGCTAAAAAGATCCTTCTTGAATAAAGGAATAAAAGCAGAGAGTTTTCAATAATCAATACAGCCACAGATGTCTTGACTTCACATCTCAAGGATATATTTATTTTCTATAGTAGCCAATTCATAAACTTCTAAGGAATACCACTTTAGGCTGTTTTGTAAACTGTGCACATGTGTTTTTTTGTTTTTTTTTTTTTAACTGTGCTTATGTAATTATGAAGAGTAAATTCTTACCATATGAAATATATTTGTATTACATTCAAAATATAATTAAGATAAAATAAGAGTAAAAGAATCACCCTTGACCCACACTGGGTTCTAACATCAGGGCCTCACTGCAATATCGTTTCAAGTACTAAAGTAGGTAGAGGACAGACCCCTGAGGCCAAAGCCATGTTTTGCCTGTAGGAACACAGGAACTGGACAACAAAATGATTTAAATGTATCTGCCGCATAATCAATCTTAGCTTCCAAGTTTTTGGTGACTGTTTATTGAACCTCTTTTGGGACCAAATACTCATGAATCATGATTTGCTCAAGAGAATCTTTCAAGGATTTAATACAAGAAATTAGGTACTTAAAATATATTTGTATGGGATGATATAAAGGTCAATAAGAAAACAACAACAATCTCAGGGAAGCAAGAAGTTTACAGATTTTTCTTTGTGAGCTCATGTTTTGATTTAATATCTCTTTTAAAAACTCCAACCAGCTTTATGAATTTACCTGGATACATTAATTTTCTCTTTCACCGCCTTGCAGTCTAATCCCTATGAGGTCGCTTCCACCTTCCCTGGTAGTGCTACCTGGCAGTTTTCTGCAAAATCATTGGTATGTCATTTTCCTCTTCAGTAAATTCCAAATTGTCCTCAGTCTCTCATGGCTATTTCATTGCCTCTTTCCTCCAAAATTTCTCCTCACATTTAAACAGAACTATTCTTTTACTTATCTCCTCTTAATATGGCCAGATGTTGATACAGTATATATCATTCTGACATTTTAATCTCTTAAAGTGCTCGTATCATGGACTGTCTGAGTAAATTCACAATTAGAAAAATATATGATGAGAAAAGAATCAGGTTACCGTCAATGGACATTTGGTGCAGAGCTATTTTGATGCGATGTATGTACTAAGAAGCGCATGGTCACAGCAGCTGTGATGGGATTCCTATAGCAGGCTGTGCATGTTTCTCAGTCCTCTACCACACTGACTGCATTTTCCTCTCCATTTGATAAATCTTCCTGCGCAGTGGGTAGCACAACTATTACTTAGGTCAGTTTACAAGTGAGAAAACAATACTTCATTATGATGGAAAAATCGTGAATCATTCTCAGACATATTTACTCCAAATTTAGTAAATTTCATTTAGACATATTTTTGTTAGCTATAACTCCACATATTAAATATATATGTACATACCATATGTGTAAACATATATGTATATGTACAAATTCTAACTTGAAGAAATGTACAGTGCAAGAGACACTGAAGATGTAATACAAAGAGTACCATTTACAGTGACACAAAAACTCACTAATGCTCTCCTAGTAAGTTAGAACTTAAAATTTTTTTGATTTAGCTTTACAACTCAAGAAGTATCCAAACAGAATATTAGTTTCCTTTGTTATAGCAGCTCTCAGAGAAGTCAAATCATTAAATCCATTATCAATAATCCACAATAGACAAGATTCTAAAATCAAGAGATTAAATGATTTGTTAAGATCATAAAAAAATTTGGGGCAACTGGGTTGCTCAGTTGGTTAAGCACCTGCCTTGGGTTTGGGTCCTGGTGGTCCTGGGATTGAGCCCCCCATTGGCTCCCTGCTTCTCCCTCTGCCTCTCCCCCTGCTTGTACTTTCTCTCTCTTTCTCTCTCTTTCTGTCAAATAAATAAATAAAATCTCAAAAAAAATTTGATGGTGAAGGCTAGACTAGAACCTGCCTTTAAATTACAAATCTTTGACAATTTCACTACAATGTATTTCTTTGACCAGGGGAAAAGCTAGTCTTTTTCAACGATGAGTAAACTCTTATGATGTGCAAAACAAACTCAATGAGCCATTGGCACGAAGTGGTATCATTAACTGAAATGGAAAAATCTGGAAGAGAAACAGGTATTGGGGTAAAAATATAAGTTTTTTTATGGACATATGGGAATACATAAGAAAATCTAGGTACTTGTGTGTTCCTATTAATACATTCCTCTATGCAATTGTTTTCTTTTAATATATTGAAGAGCTATCTGAATGAAGACATACAAACCTACCTTCTTTATAATATTTGCATGGTATTCCATTATAAGAATGTGCCATACTAAATTTAAATAGTTTCCTACTTATGGAAAGTTAGGTTTTATTCAGATTTTTGTTAGTATAAATAACACTGCAGTGAAAATCCATGTTCTAATAACTCAGCATACTTTTGTAAATATGTCTAGTACATTACTAATGGCAGCTTTATTTACATACCATAAAATTCACTGTGTAATCTGTAAAATTGAGTGAGTTTTGACAGAGTACTTTGTCATGTAACCACTGCCACAGTCTTGGTATAACTCATTTCCATCATCCCAAAAGTTTCCTTGTGGTCCTTTGCAGTCATTCACTTATCATTTCCTCTGGTATCTGGCAACCACAGATTTGATTCCTGTCACTACAATTTTACTGTTTCTATAATTTCATATGAATGGGATCATAGAGTATATATTCTTTGATGTCCTTTACTTAGAATTCTGCTTCTGAGATTCAACTGCTTTCTCTGTATTACAGTAGCTCTGTGTATGTATCTATCTATTCTATTTTACATATAATATATAGTAACATAGTCTATTTTTCTATGGGTCATCATAACCATTAGTCGATCAAAAACTGAGCAGAGGTTGTGCTCAAACATCTTGAGATTGTAAGGTTTCCAATCTATGCTGATTGATCTGTGGGGTTTGCTGGAAAGCAAATGCAAACATAAAGGTCTGCTCCAGCTTTTACTTTCCACCAGTCTCTCTCACTATTTGTTTACATAGGCATGTAGGTTTTGTCAGCAAGGATGTGTCGGTGTCCTGCGTCCTGTATGATCTCTGTTGCACATGTGTACTGCCCTCAGTCAACCTGGGGTATCTACTGGAGCTTGGCAAGCCCACTATGGCCCATCTCAACTATGGCCCACTCATTATGACCGTCTCAACTCCCAGAGCTCCCTGTTAAATCCCCAGCTCCTCCCTTGTTGTGTTGCTTTCCGCCAATTAGGCCTGCAAGCCTTTGGCTCTCCTTCTCCACCTGCCAGTTTGCCACCTGCTTTGTTACATTGTTATTGTTTATTTATTTAGTTGGTTATTGTTTCTTTAAAGAGAGACAGAGAGGGACACAGAACTTTCCAATTAACTTTTTTCTTTTTTCTTTTTTTTTAAGATTTTATTTACTCATTTGAGTTAGAGAATATGAGAGAGAGAGCACGTGAGAGAGGGGAGGGTCAGAGGGAGAAGCAGACTCCCTGCTGAGCAGGGATCCCGATGCGGGACTTGATCCTGGGACTCCAGGATCATGACCTGAGCCGAAGGCAGTCGCTTAACCAACTGAGCCACCAATTAACTTTTCTTTTTGACCAGTGGCATGTTAAAATTGTCTTCATATAGGTCTTATGCATTCTTGGTAAGTGAATTCCCAATCATTTTATATTTTTGGTTACCATATAAAGGGAATCATTTTTTTCTCATAAATATCATATTGTATATTAGTTGATCAAGAAAATTCCAAATATAAAAGGGTAACATTTCAACAATGGAAAGATTATTATTTTCACAACCAAATCCTATTACTTCTTGCTCATAAAATACTTTAATTATAAGCCAAAATCAAACACAACTTCAGAATAAGGGTAATATAAACTCTATTCGAATGTCATAAATATTTTATTAGGCATTTAATTTCCTATTTATGTTTTTATATTATTGACTTCAGAGATATGGGTATGAGGGCTTGCCTCGAAAAGGGAATAATTTTCTTTAGCATGTACTGGAGTTTGTCAATGCAGGCTAACCACAGAACTATACCTGAAATTGAACCTTTGTATTTTACAGATGAGAATTTTAAATATTGACAAACAAGGATATAAGATCACAAAGATAGCCTTTTAGTTATACAATAATTTAAAGACTACAAATTCTTCTGCCCTTCAAAGCACAGTTTTATTAATAATCATAGAATATAAGAAATAAGATTAAGAAACAAAAGAGGAAATTTCTGAATGTCCTGGAAGCCAAAGCCAAAATGCAAACACAAGCAATTATGTATCAGTCACTCATGCATGCACGTCTGCACACATTTATTTTCTATTTCACACCAGGAATGTTCTCCACTTGCTTCTATCCTCGTATGTGTTTCAGGTACTGGTATGAAAGTCTGAGAAGTACATTTCCTGGAATTTATTGCCATTACTTTCTAGTTTGCATTCCATCACTGAGAGTTACTGCCATGAGATTTGGAAGTAGGAAGTGGCAGAATCCGCCTACCTGTAATGTCGATGCTGGGCGCGGACTTGGGCAGTGTGCACACGTGAGTCTTTGTAGCAACTTCCCCACATCTTTGAGGCAATCGCTTGCCTCAGGACTGCAGGATCTGGTATCCTTGAAGAATCATACAAGTTCTTGGTGCCCTGAAACTGAGACCTGGGCAGTGAGTGTGCTCATCATGGTTGGGGTACAGCTACTCTCAGGCCCACAGCTCAATTTATTTTTATCTCTGTTTAGATTGAAAACTGGGTGCTCACACAGATACTTTGATGTCCTATTCTACATAGTAGAATTGATTATAGTTTCTCTCTTTTCATGTTTGTAACTCCTCTCTCAAACAGTGAGGAACCCGGCTCTCAATATCCTGAAATATTTACTCGTTTAGTCAGTCCCCCTTGTATGGACTGAGTCTGCGGTTGAGCAGCCACCTGTCTTCTCTCACATGTCCCTCAGGCTCTGACAGCGTACCCCAGGTTACTCTGACACTGCCTCATCTAGAGTTGCCCTTCTGCCCACTCCTGGGCTCTGTCCTCCCGCTTCGGGCTCCCTCCTCTGTTCCCTCTATGGGGGGCCCTTAGCACCTCCCTCCCTCTATCACTCCTCCTCCCAGAGCCACACCGGAGGAGTCAGTCAAGGGGGAGGACACAGGATTCCCTTAAGAAACGCTCTGCGGGGGGGTGCGCCTGGGTGGCTCAGTTGGTTAAGCGACTGCCTTCGGCTCAGGTCATCATCCTGGAGTCCCAGGATCGAGTCCCAGGATCGAGTCCCAGGATCGAGTCCCGCGTCGGGCTCCTTGCTCAGCAGGGGGTCTGCTTCTCCCTCTGACCCTCCCCCATCTCATGCTCTCTCTCTCTCTATCTCATTCTCTCTCAAATAAATAAATAAAATCTTTTAAAAAAAAAAAAAAAGAAACACTCTGGGGATTATCCCTCTTTGCTTCCTGGCCCTTTTCTCTCCTCCCCATAAAGAGGACCTTCTCTAACTCCAGTGGAACAAATTCTCCTTTTTCTAACATCTGTATTCTCTCATGGCTGACATCCCCTCCGACGGAAGGCTGTATTGGGGTCTTTATCATGTTCTACTCTGTCATTCTTCTCTGACTCGTTAAAAGTGGAATGTCCTAGTTGTCTGCAATAGAAAGACAATGGATAAAATAAAATACTAGGGGCGGGGGGATAACGGCTGCGAATATTTAAAGATGTAATTTGCCACACATTTTTAAGATCATTTAGTCTTCACACTAACTCTATAATATAGGAATTAGAGTATTAATTTGATAAACGAGGAAGCTGCAGCACTCCCAAGGTCTTACAGTGTATCTGTGGTAGAGTTTTGATTGACAGGTCAGCCTGATAACAAAGGGCTCACTCCTTGCATTACACTATGCTTCCCAGATCTGGGTTTCTTCAGCCTGCATATTATAGGTTCCAAATTAATTCCTCAGAGTTTACTTCTTAAATGAACTCAATATTGATTTGTTCTCTATCTACATAATGCGGCTAAGGTTATATATAATGTATTCTTGAAAGGCATCTTATGGAAAGATTTCTACAAAAGAGAGTGTTATGTAATTCCTCACTAAGATTACTAATGTCCAGAATTCATACTCTGTGAAGGGTAAAATTATTCATGGAGATGAGTGGCTATCAACCCAGGACCAGAGAAATTTCTGAAACATTTAAGACATACATGCTTTTCCTGGAACATGTCCGTCAGATTGGACATTTAAATTATGGCAATTAATGACACTTGCTCTATTTAAGAATGGAGATATAAAACAACTTTTACTTCTTTTTCCCCCTGTAACATGAATTCAGGTTCCCTACTGAGCCTCATGAATGCCCTCTAGCAGATATTTTTAAATCTATTTAGATATCCTTTTTTTTTTTTTTAAGTAACGCACTACCTAAATGTTCTCTCTTCATGCCTTAGCAAAAAATCTTATAAGTGTGATCTCAGTTAAATACATCAGACTTTTTATCCATCTCTCCTCCTAGAGTTCAAGTTCCAAAATATAGAGTTTTGCTTTATTTATATACAGTTATGACTATAGATTTATACAATCCTATTTCTGGTAAAAGATAAATGTCACCTGAATTTAAGAGTTGATATTGACAAATAACAGCTACAATTTACTGTTATTACAAACACAAATTATTTTTTATATGTAAAACTAGAGTATCCTTTAAGATTCTGAATGTCCAGAGCTATGTATGAAGACTATAGTTTACACACACAGACATTGTGTTCAAGTAACAGTAGGTTCAAAACAGTATGCTGAGTCAGCCTGCAAATGATATGTGATTAGCTCACAGCAAACAAGGGCAAAGGCTCAGAGTTCTCTAGAAGTCTTGGTTTATCTTACATCTCTGCACATCTGTGTGTGCTGCTTCCTTAATCTGAAATGTTATCCTTCTCTTTGCATGAAAAGTGAATTCCTAAATGTCCTTCAAACTCAGATGCAAAGTCATAAATTCTTCATTCCTTGCCTGATCTCTGCAGTTAAACCTCACCTTTGACTCTCACCACACGCCTCTCCTAGCACTCAGAATGTTGTACTTAATTATCTGTCACTTTATCTCACTAGATGATGGTAGAAATTTAAGTTGTGCATTCAAATACATTCTCTTATGAATTTCTCATTTATTCACTTGTTTAACATGTATCTATTGAGCATGTATTCTGATGCAAAAACAAGAAAGCAAACCTATCCCATGATGAGGTTTGAGAAACAGACAAAGAGTCTAGTCTGGAAGAGTCTTATATGCCCTGTCAAGGATATGGGGTGCTTTTCCTTATCCAAAGTACAATGGAAGCCATTATGTAAGAACAGAGCTATGAAACCATTGTTAGTTTCCTTGAACAAGGTGACTTCACATCTTGAGGGTCAACATGCCTTTTGAGCCTCCTGGATTGGAGGCTACCTATATCCAATGGCATCATCATCATCATCATCATCATCTTGGTAGCAATATAAAAGGGGAAATATTTGTCCAAGAGAAACATTTAGCTACCCAGGTGTTCCAGGACAAAGATTTTTAAAAATGCCTAAGACGAGGGGCCATGGGTGGTTCAGTCGGTTAAGCACCTGCCTTCAGCTCAGGTCATGATCTCAGGGTCCTGGGATGGAGCCCCACATCCGTCTGGCCCCTGCTCAGCAAGGAGTCTGCTTTTCTCTCTCTCTCTTTCTCTCTCTCTCTCATGTGCTCGGTGCATGTGTGTTTGTACACTCTGTCTCTCAAATAAATAAAATCTTTAAAAAAATGAAAAAAATAAAAATCTCTGTCCTTAGATTTTTAAAAATTCTTATTTCGAAATAATTATATCTTTGCAAAATAATTGAAGATGCTAGAAAGATCTCTCATATACTCTTCACTTAGTTTCTTCTAATGTTAGCATCTTCCATCTTAATATCTGGTACATTTATCAAAACTAAGAATTTAACATGTGCAGAGTACTATTAACTAAGTTTTTCTTCTAATGGCCTTTTTGGTTCCAAAATACAATCCAAGACACTTTGTGTATTAATTTTCTAGGGCTGCCATAACAAAGTACCATAGACTGAGTGGCTTAAACAGCAGGTATTTTATTTTCTTACAGTTGTGAAGGCAAGAAGTCCAAGATCAAGGTGTAGACAGGGTTGATTTCTTCTGAGGCCTCTCTCCTTGACTTGTAGATGGTCATCTTCTCCCTGTGTCCTCACCTGGTCCTCCCTTTCTGTGTGTCTGTGTCCTAATTTCCTCATTTCATAAGGACACCAGTCATATTGTTTTAAGACCCACCCCAGCGACCTCATTTTATCTTTTTAAGAAGTTTTTATTTAAATTCCAGTTACTTAACATACAGTGTAATATTAATTTCAGGTGAACAATATAGTGATTCAATGTTTCCATACAACACCCTGTGCTCACTAGGACAAGTGTGCTCCTTAATCCCCATCACTTATTTCACCCATACCCCCACCTAGCACTCCTCTGGAAACCATTGGTTTGTTCTGTATAGTTAAGAGTCTGTTTCTTGGTTTGTCTCTCTCCCTCTCTCTCTTTTTTCCCCCTTGGCTCATTTGTTTTGTTTCTTACATTCCACATATGAGTAAAACAATATGGTATTTGTCTTTCTTCGACTGGCTTATTTTAGCATGATACTCTCTAGCTCCATCTGTGTTGTTGAAAATGGCAAGATTTCATTCTTTTTTATTGCTGAGTAATAGTCCATTGTGTGTGTGTGTGTGTGTGTGTGTACCACCTCTTTATCCATTCATCAATCGATGGACACTTGGGCTATTTCTATAATTTGGCTACTATAGATAATACCGCTATAAACATCAGGGTGAATGTATCCCTTTGACTTAGTATTTTTGTATTCTTTGGGTAAATTGCTGGATTGTAGGGTAGTTCTATTTTTACCTTTTTGAGGAAACTTTATACTATTTTCCAGATTGGCCGCACCAGCTTGCATTCCCACCAACAGTGCAAGAGGGTTCCCCTTTCTCCACATCCTTGCCAATACCTGTCATTTCTTGTGTTGTTGATATTAGCCGTTCTGACAGCTGTGAGGTGATATCTCTCATTGTAGCTTTGATTTGCATTCCCTTGATGAAAAGTGATGTTGAGCATCTTTTCATGTGTCTGTTATTCATCTGTGTGTCTTAGAAAATGTCTGTTCATGTCTTCTGCTTATTTTTAATTGGATTATTCAGTTGTTGGGTGTTGAATTTTGTAAGTTCTTTATATATTTTAGATACTAACCCTTTATTGGATGTGTAATTTGCAAATATCTTCTCCCATTCCGTAGATTGCCTTGTTTCCTTCATTATGCAGAAGGCTTTTATTTTGATGAAGTCCCAGTAGTTTATTTTTGCTTCTGTTTTCCTTCCCTCGGGAGACCTATCTAGAAAGAAATTGCTATAGCCGATGTCAAAGAAGTTACTGCCTGTGTTCTTTTCTAGGATTTTTATGGTTTCAGGTCTCACATTTAGGTCTGTAATCTATTTTGAATTTTTTTTTGAGTATGGTGTTAGAAAGTAGTCCAGTTTCATTCTTTTGCATGTTGCTCTTCATTTTCCCAACACCATTTATTGAAAAGACAGTCTTTTTCCCATTGGATATTCTTTCCTGCTTTGTTGAAGATTAATTGACCATATTATTGTGAATTCATTTCTGGGTTTTCTGTTCCAGTTTATTAATCTATGTGTCTATTTTTGTGCCCATACCATACTGTTTTGATTACTATAGCTTTGTAATATAACTTGAAATCCAGAATTATGAATCCTCTCGATTTGCTTTTGTTTTTCAAGAATAGTTTTGCTACTGGGGATATTTTGTGGTTCCATACAAATTTTAGGATTGTTCTAGCTCTGTGAAAAATGTGCTTGGTGTTTTGATAGGGATTGCATTAAATGTGTAGATTACTTTGGATAGTGTACATATTTTAACAATATTTATTCTTCTAATCCATGAGTGTGGTATGTTTTTCCATTTCTTTGTGTCATCATGAATTTCTTTCATCAGTGTTCTATAGTTTTCAGAGTACAGGTCTTTCACATCTTTGGTTAGGTTTATTCCTAGACATCTTATCATTTTTGGTGCAGTTGTAAATAGGATTGATTTCTTAATTTCTCTTTCTACTGCTTCATTATTGGTGTATGGAAATGCAACAGATTTTTGTACATTGATTTTTTATCCGGTGACTTTACTAAATTGGTTTATCAGTTTTGGCAGTTTCTTGGTGGGGTTTCTCAGGTTTTCTATATATAGTATTACGTCATCCGCAAGTAGTAAAAGTTTTAATTCTTCCTTGCTGATTTGGATGCCTTTTATTTTTTCTATTGTCTGATTCCTGTGTCTAGGACTTCTAGTACTATGTTAAATAAAAATGGTGAGGGATACCTGGATGGCACAGTCTGTTAAGTGTCAGGCTCAGGTTATGATCTTGAGAGCATGAGATGCTCTGCACTCAGTGTGGAGTCTGCTTAAGACTCTCTTTGCCTCTCCTTTGGCCCCTCCCTCCTTCTTACACTCTCTCTTTCTCAAATAAATAAATAAAATCTTTAAAAAAAAGGGTGAGAGTGGACATCCTTGTCTTGTTCCTGACTGTAGAGGAAAAGCTCTCAGTTTTCCCCATTTAGGATATCAGCTATTGGTTTTTATATATGGTCTTTACTATGTTGAGGTATGTTCCCTCTAAACCTACTTTGTTGAGGGTTTTTATCATGAATGGATGTTGTACTTTGTCAAATGCTTTTTCTGCACCTATTGAAATGATCATATGGTATTTATCCTTTCTTTTATTAACGTGATGTATCATGTTGATTGATTTGCTAATATTGAACCACCCTTGCAACCCAGGAATAAATCCCACTTGATCTAATATTCTCTTATAATTATTCATATTTCTGTGGTGTTGGTTGTTTTTCTCCTCTCTCACTTGTGATTTTATTTATTTGGGTCCTTTCTCTTGGCTTCCTTGATAAGTCTCACTAGAGGTTTATCAATTTTGTCAATCTCTTCAAAGAACCAGCTCCTGGTTTCGTTGATCTGTTCTATTATTATTATTTTTTTTAGCTTCTATATAATTTATTTCTGCTCTAATCTTTATTATTTCCTTCTTTCTGCTGGCCTTAGGTTTTGTTTATTGTTCTAACTCTTTTAGGTGTAAGGATAGGTTGTTTATTTGGGATTTTTCTTGTTCCTTGAGGTAGGCCTGTATTGCTATATACTCCCCTCTTAGGGTTAGTTTTGCTGCATCCCAAAGGTTATGGACTGTTGTGCTTTTATTTTCATTTGTTTCCATCTATTTTTTTTTTATTTCTTCTTTGATTTCCTGGTTGACCCATTCATTTTTTAGTAGCATGGTATTTAACCTCCATGTATTTATGGTTTTTCCAGCTCTTTTCTTGTGGTTGACTTCTAGTTTCATAGTAGTGTTATCAGAAAATGTGCATGGTATGACTTCAATCTTCTTGAATTTGTTGAGGCCTGTTTTGTTGCCTAACAAGTGATCCATTTTGGAGAATGTTCCATGTGCACTTGAAAAGAATGTGTATTCTGCTGTTTTAGGATGGAAAGTTCTGAATATATCTGTTAAGTCCATCTGATCCCCCCAGTGTGCCATTCAAAGCCATTGTTTCGTTGTTGATTTTCTGTTTGGATGATCTGTCCATTATGTAAGTGGGGTTTGAAAATTCCCTACTATTATCATATTATTACCAATTATTGTGTTCACTTCGGCAGCACATATACTAAAATTGGAACCAATTATTTCCTTTGTGTTTGTTATTGTTTTATGTATTTTGGTGCTCCCATGTGGGGTACATAAATATTTATAATTGTTATATCCTCTCTTTGGATTTGCCCTTTTTCTCTCTTGTTACAGTCTTTGTTTTAAAGTGTATTTTGTCCAATACAAGTATTGCTACTCTGGCTTCTTTTGACATCCATTTGCATGGTAAATGTTTCTCCATCTCCTCACTTGCAATCTTTTAAGAATTTTTCTTTATCACTACGTTTTGCAAATTTAATTACAGTATGTCTTGGTGTGGGCCTGCTTTTGTTGATTTTAATGGGAGTTTTCTGTGCATACTGGATCTAGTTGTCTGTTTCCTTCCCCAGATTAGGGAAGTTTTCAGCTATCATTTTTTCAAATAATTTTTCTGCTCCCTTTTCTCTCTTCTTCTTCTGGGATTCCTGTAATATGAATTACAGTTGTTACTGTGTTGTGTAATTCTTTCCCTTTTGTTCAGCTTCATTGCTTTCTATTGCTTTGTCTTCTATGGTCACTATTTCCATTCCTCTGCTTCTTCGAGCCTGCTATTCATTGCATAAAGCATGTTTCTAATCTCATTTATTACACCCTTCATCTCTGATTGATTCTTTTTTTTTTAAGATTTATTTATTTATTTACTTTAGAGAGTGAGAGTGTGCAAACAGGGGGAGGGGCAGAGAGAGATGGGAAAAGAAAATCCCAAGCAGACTCCACGTTGAGCATGGAGCCCAATGTGGGGCTCAATCTCAGGACCCAGAGATCATGACCTGAACCAAAATCAAGAATCAGATGCTCTACCAACTGAGCCACCCAGGTGCCCCTGTTTGATTCTTTTTAAATTCTTTTATTTCTGTGGTAAGGGTCTCACTGATGTTTTCCATTCTTTTCTCAAACCCAGTGAGTATCCTTATGATCATTGTTTTAAATTCTTCATCAGGCATGTTACTTATATCGATTTCATTCTCTGGCCATGGCCTTATCTTGTTTTTTCATTTGGGATAAATTCCTTTGTGTCTCATTTTTTCTAAGTCTCTGTCTGCTTCTCTGTGTTAGAAAAGCCAGTTATGTTTCCTGCTCCTGAAAGTAATGGTCTTATGAGTCATGCCCAAGGCACTGGTGCTTAAGGGAGTGTCTCCAGCATGCTGAGTGCACTCTGCTGCTGTGTTTTGGCTGCTCTATGCATCAGGCTAGTCATCTTCAGAAATTCTCTTTGCCTCCTGTGGGCAGTGTTTCGTCCTTGGCCAGAATGTGGCAAGTTTTAACTAGGTGTGCTTTGGTCTGCTTGTTAAATGAGACCTGTCACCACCTTCACCGAAACTGAGCATCTGCAAAACTCTGTGGTCAGGAAACATGGTGTGGGCAGTGGTTTGTGCTGGCCTTCTGGGGGGTGTTTGTGGGAGGGGGCAGTGTGCTGGGACTGAGGCAAGCTTTACTGAGAAGGGCAGTCCCACCAGAGTGCAAGGGAGTGGGACCTGGGATAAGCAAGTTTGATAGCCAATGTTGGGGGTGTGCTGCTTCCCACAGGTGGCTCTGTGTTTATGCTGAGGGGTGGGGGAAGGAGTTGGCACTGGACAGCTCCTTTGTTTCTGGAGGAGTATCTAAGTGAACGCTGCCTCTCAGGGACACACTCTGAAAATAGCAAATAATCTCCCCACTGTGTGCCCCAGGCTATCTTCAGATCACTGCCCCCAGGTTGTTTGCCTGCCTTCTCTCCAAAAGCAGCACAGCGCCCTCGGGGCTCTATCCCAGTCAAGCCCTCTGACCTTTAAAACTCCAGGCTTTAAGCCCCCTTGATTGTAAAAACTCACAAAATTCAGCTCCTCTAATTTTTCAAGCCAATGGCTTTGAGGAAATATTCTTCTTGTACTTTCCCCTGTGTGCTCTTCTCTCTCAAACATGCTCCCCTGCAATCACAGTTCCCTCCCCTCCATAGTACCCATGATCTCTTTCTCCCCTGAATCACGTCTCCGCACTTCCTACCTTCTTTGGTGTGGCTTCCTCTCTCTCTAGTTGTGGTGTTTGTTTTGCCACTCTTCAGGTTGATTTCTGAGGTACTGAGGATGATCTGATAGTTATCTAATTGTATTTGTGGGACGAGGTGGGCCTAGGATCCTCCTACTCTGCTGCCATCTTCCTGTCTCTTACTTCATTTAATTTTAATTGCCTCTTTAAAGACTACCTTCTAAAACAGTCACATTCTAAAGTGCTGAGGATTAGGAATTCAACATATGAATTTTGTGGGGATGCATTTCAACCCATAACACTAGGTTTTATTTCATCTCATATCTCTTTAATTTCATCTCATCTGTGACATTTCTCAGTTGCCCCCCACCCCAACCTCCCAAGTTAATCGTTTGGGGAAAGACTACTATAGAGGTGAAGTACATTTCTCATCGCATCCCTGGAGTGGGGGCACATGACTTATGACCTTGACCCTGATTATTAAGGTGATATCTGTCAGATGTCTCACTCTAACATGAGTATTTCCCCCTTTCTCTAATCAATTCATTAGAAATGTGTCACTAAGTCCAGTACCCACACTAAAGAGAAGATAATTAAGTTCTACCTCCTAGAGGGAGGAGTGTCAATGTGTAAAAATATGATAAAACCACCAAAGTAATTAATAAATATTATGGGAGAAGAACCTTGAAGCTGTGCAAATATCATTTCTCCTTAACATTTCACCTTTATTATATATTTTGATATTGTTTGGTGACAGTCTCTTGAAATAAAAGGGAACCCAATCTGTTCTAGGGATGCAAGTCCCTGAAGATCTCTTGTCAGCTGCCATACTGAAGCTTATGCAATTTAAGGGGATCTCTTTAAGAAAGAGAACAAAATTACAAGTGCATAATTTGGTATTAAATAAAAATCATTTTGAATGAGAAAAAAGAATTGCAAGGATTTATTGAAGTTTCAGATATCCACATTCCTTTCTTTTGGGATTTCTTTAAACAGTTTGTCAAAAATGCTTATGTAGAAATGCAACCTAACTTCTTCTTTCCAAAATACTGTACTACTCTTAGGAACTGGCTGTCCTTACTGGAGCCCTTGCATGTGAGGAGCCTTGAAGCTTAAGGTTTAGGCCCCTCTGTCAATGATGCTTTATGGGATAGAGAGCTCAAAGTGACAAAAGCAAAGCAAACCTAAAGACAAGATGCAATTCCAAGTCAGATTTGTGCAAGGACATAATTAAGTCAACAAGGCTACATATACATGAAGTAAAAGTGAAGTTCTGAATGAGGGGAGGTCAGAAATGGAGTAAATACTAGGAATCATAATGCCTGGGAAGGAGGCAATGGGGTAACTGAGTCTGGATTAAAATATAAAAAATGGGTCATGACATCATGCCACAGAGGGAAGGGAAGGGAAACAAAGACACATATACCTGGTATGTCCTTGAATTTCAAAGTCTACTTCTATGTTTGGCTCTGAACCTGCCATCTTAAAACATTCCAATGACCTAATGGCTTGGCATCAGTCAGAAGATGCAGTAGTGCAGATGATTCACATGATTTTTTTCCTTCCCTGACTTAATGTGATTTTAGCATGACTCACAAGTAAGAAAAGATTCCCCCTTGCCATAAGGGAGATGCTATAGTGTACATTCTAGAAATGTAGTAGAGTTCCAGAATGCCTTTCATGCTCTTTCACTTACTATTGTTGGACACCTGCAAAAGAGTAGACAAGTACACAGGTCTTGTTCTGTAAAAGCTGTTTCCTGAGAAAATCTACATCTTCATTAAGTGAGGAAATTACATTCTCCTCCTGGGAATATATTTTCAACTGGACTCAAGAAATATCCTCTATAATCAATATATTGATTCCAAAATATGGTGGAAAGGAAAATGCTACTTAATATAAACATAGACTACTAAGCTTTGGTCTTTGGGAGAGTGGAATAATTCATATAGAAGTCAGGTGGGTTTATTGCCTTGGGGAAAAATACATAGTCTGTTTAAGTATAGAAAGTAAAGATTCTAGGGGAGGGATAAATTTTTCTGCATAATGAAGAAACAAAAATTTTGAGTTTTGAAGGGACAGACTTGGAGAAAGAGAGAAGTTTTGTAAAAGAAGGTAAAAAAAGTATGAGAAGAACTGAGAGAGAGAGAGCAAAGAGACAGAAAAGGGAAGACAGGGAAAGTGAGACATTAGGAGACTGATAGTATGTGAGGGGAATGGAAGCCAAGAAGAGTCTTAGTCACTTGAGAACATTCTGTGGCAGCAAAAAGTTAAAATGTTCTTAGAATAGAGATATCCAAGACTAATCCAAATTTCCATCGTGCTCTTTGTTGTAATTGTTCATTGTTACTCTCGAACTAAGTAGAGGTGACCCATAGATAATCACCTTGTGTTATAAATATGCCAGGGGAATGCAACATGAGTGAAGTCATGCCCAAAAATGCAAGATCATCAATGTCAGGAAGAGAAAAATAATGGAAAATTTGACTAGAGGGGACCAACTCTCCTAATTTTCCTGGGACTGAGGGATTTCTTAGGACATGGGACTTCAGTTCTAATAGTAGGACAGTCTTGGGCAATTTTGGACAGTTGATTACCTTTAAGCAAAATTTATTTGCTTGCCTTAAGAGAATAATAGAGATATCTGCCCTTGTATATGGATAGAGAAGAAAGCCATATATTGAGAAAGATAAAAGGAAAAGATGAGAGAGAATTATAGGGAGAGAGAGGAAGAGTCATACATATGTAAAGATCACAGATATTTGTATGTTTGTATGTATGTATCTTTCTATGGATATATTTATACATGTATTTCTCTATGTTTATGTAGATATTTTTAGAAGAGGAAAGAAAGGAGAGGAAGATCTTAGGTTCAGTCCTCACTTTGACACTTTATATTTAATCTTTGGTAAATCATGAATTATGTCTGAGCCTTGGTTTCCTTACCTGTATAGTTTCTTTGTAGGATTGCAGTAAATATTTAATATAATATGTATCTATTAGCTATTAAGTATATAATACACAGAACACAAGAAAATTTTTATAATATATATTTTTATTACCTATATATACATATATATATATGTATATATCTTTAATATACCAAATCCATTCCATATCATTTGTTGCCAAGGTCAAAGAGAAGTCCATCCACAGCAATTCTTCAGTGCTTTTCTTCTCTTGTTTGGATTATACATGAAACCTGCTGTGTATAAATCCATGAAATCATGAGAAAGGCCTAGGCTGTAGTCCTCTGAAATTACTGTTGCTTCTTGTTACATGATTTCATGGAGAATGTCATACCAGATCTTCAGGTGTTCTCAGATCACTGAGCACCAAGGACCTCTCTGCTGACTTTATGTGAGGTACTGGACAGCCAGGTTAAGAGTTGAAACCTCATAGATAGCTAGACAGCGTTTACCCAGCCGAGATCCTGGCTCCTGCAAAGTGCTCTGTGGCAGAAAAGTACACTGCTGCCTCTTGTGGCACCCACAAAATCCTTTCCTCCTTCTTGTTCAGAGAGCCTTTCATCACCTTGGCTGCCCCTTAGCAGCAAAGCCTTCAACACTTGCCAGCTCACTGCTGGAGTTTGTCCTAATCCCCTCAGGAGCCAGGATTCTGAAAATTCTACTCAAGTGAAAAAGGAAACCCAGAAGTCAAAGGCAAAATGTCTGATGGTCTCTTGACAGGGCCATTTTGTATGCTATAAACACATATTTTGCTGATGAGTTTACAGCAGCTCCCCCAAGGGTGATGCAAATTAATAATTTGTGAATAATTTATCCTCTACTTTTAGTACTGTTATAAAGTAGATATTCAACAAAATTTTAGTAGCTTTTTCTTTCCAACCCCTGCACATAAAACATATCCAGAACTATTTCTGCTTCCTCTGAGAACTAATGAGGAGATACTTAGGAAAGAAAAAATGTTCCCTACATATCCATTAGTGAGAACAAGGTTTTAGTCACCTTAATGGTACTGATGATATGTAATAATTAATGCAGCCACTTACAGTGATTCTTTGTTTAAAAGACTTATCAATTCCATTTGAATTTACCACCCATTCTAACATGGTGTATAAACAATTTCTTGTTTGAGAATCCATCTTTGTGTAAATACTCAAAGGGAAATATTGACTTCCTAACATCCTGTAATTCTCAGGTAGTTGAGATGTTGTCATAATTGGGAACTACAAAAGGAATTCTAAAAACAAAACACAAGATCTAGAAAGTTATAATACCAATTCTAACTTTTTCGAGATTCTTGAGTATGTTCATTTTAGTTTCCTGGTAGACACCAGCTTATTTTGTGAATTTTCTGCCTTTGAGTTATTTTGCAAGAACACCCTCATAAAAATAGAAGAGGTAGGCTGGGAATATAGAGAGACAAATTCTTACTGAAATCAAACAAATAATACATTATATGTTAAAAAAAAAAGAAGAAGATAGCAGGAGGGGAAGAATGAAGGTGGGGAAATTGGAGGGGGAGATGAACCACGAGAGACGATGGACTCTGAAAAACAAACTGAGGGTTCTAGAGGGGAGAGGGGTGGGAGGATGGGTTAGCCTGGTGATGGGTATTAAAGAGGGCACGTTCTGCATGGAGCACTGGGTGTTATACGCAAACAATGAATCATGGAACACTACATCAAAAACGAATGATGTAATGTATGGTGACTAACATAACATAATAAAAAAATTCTTACTGAAACCAGAGCTTAGAAATTAGAAGGATGTTTCTTCAAGATAATAAGCATAGACCCACAGTAAGAAGGACAATGTGAGGGTTATCTGCTCATTCTCTCTTCTGAAGAAATGCTTCTCATCACCACTGCATCCTTTATAGCAAACATTTTGTACAATATAATCTTATGGTGAGCATCTAACTTCCAATTACTCCCTTTTCCAAGAATTTGAAAAACTCAATTTCAAGATAGGGTGGTGTACTCAATGGAGCAGATGTACAATCTCAGAAATGGAGGCAAACCATTTTCAGCTGTTGTACTCTCCAGAGCAGATGAAGTTGTTGGAAGAGAGAAAAGGGAGGGGCAACTCAAAGATGGCTTGACAGCCCTAGTAGTTTTCCCTACATGTCTCCTGCCCCTTTTCCCAGGCTTTCCTATAGCCCAGTTGCATTAATGTCCTTGGGTTCATGAGACATCCCTGCATGATTATAATAAATTTTTATTTTTTCAACAATGTTTGAGTTAGAATCTGTTAACCGGAAAGCAAGAGATTCCTGCCTAATACATATAACTCTTTTGCAGCAAAGTGAGAATCAGCACCTCTATAATTACTTATCAAGTAACCTTCACCTCTTTTCAACTTCAGTTACACACAACCTTAATCTAGGCATTAGCATCAACACCTTAAGCTGCGAAGCTTTGATATCCAATGTCCTACCCTCAGACCACAACCTCCCATCTGTCCAAATGTTTTGCACCCCTTTCTACAGCTTTTGATTTCTTAGAAAATTCCAGACCCTTGAGAGGTCTTAGACATTGGAGTCAGATCCGGGATTTAATCATAGGTGTAAGTGAAATGATTTTGGAAATAAAGTTGTTCAATCTTTTAAGGCTAAATTGATCCAGCTGGACAAGGGGAATAATACCAATCTCTGGGCTTGGAAAGCATATTCAGTGAGACGATGTTTTACGCGGCAGAGCACCTGGCACATAGTAGACACTCCATAGATGTCATCTGTGCAATTCTCCTGTTGTTATTGCTCTTTCCACTTCTCTTCAGTCTTCCTGGTTTTTTTTCCCTCCCTTGTCAATTGTGGATGCACCAGTTGGGCTCACATAACTCGTATTCTCAACATCAACTCTTGCAGCCCAGTCCTTCTGTCTTAATCATGAGAGAAAACTCAAACACAGGATGCATTTTCCAACTATCTTCTCTCCCTTCTATTGCTCTCCCATGAAGATTCAGATTGACAGCCACTCCATGTCCGTGGTCTACAAACCCAGCTTGGTTTCTAGAATTGCCTTTAAATCTCCCATTATTCCTCTCAATTTCTATGTGAAACGTTTCCTACATTCCTTCAGGCCTCTGCCCAAGCAAGCTACCTTACTTTCCACAAATTGATGCATTTAGATTCACTATGAATGTGATTTAACCACCACATCACATTCTGACATCTACATTCACATCCATTCTCTCTCCTTTTCATCAGTCATGGAGAATGATGTGTCTATTCTCCCACTGCAGGCTGCTACTTCCACTCTTCGCAATAAGCCCATCCTTTCACCTCCTCTGGGACTTTGCTTTGCATTAGCCTTACCTTTTATTTCCTTCATCTTCAACCCTCTCTCTTCCTGCAGGCTCCTCTCTCTACACTAGCAAATATTCTCAGGTAATTTTTATCCACATATATAAGTTAAAGTTAGTTAAACTACTTTTGACTTCAGTAACATAATACCGAAATAAAAGTGATTTAACCAATAAGGAGTTATTTTTATTTTTTTATTTTTTTTATTTCATACAGTAGGAAGCATGAGGATAAGGGTCGGGTCTTACCCTAAATATAGAGAAGAAAGCTCTAAGGCATCTGATTTGCTGACACTATGAAGCCTCCTTAACAGCTCTGATGTAGGCAATATTTGGTGGTGGTGGGTGCATTGCTCCTGTTTTGAAAATCTACATGCAACTCCTGACTGGTAGTTACAACTGTAAGTGACAGATCACTGTGACACAGTGTTTTCTGATAGCAGTATGCCTATCTACTGAGCCAGTGGATATTCTAAAGTTAGCTGAGATAATCCCAGACCCAAAAGAGCATTCTTGTTGGGAACCTGTCTATACTGTTGGAGAAGAACAAACAAAATTAAGAATATGCAAATGCAAACATCAATTGATTATAATCATTTCAGGCCAATAATTGCCCACAACCAATCTCTCACCAATGAACATAAGAACTCAAAATTGACTGAGATTAAGTTTTCACCTTTGATTTTACCAGTGGATTTTACCAGATATCTGTTAACACCTCTAAATTTCAGTTTCTTGTAAAGTGGGGATGAAGAGTACCAACTTCACAGCATTATGAAAAGATTAAATAAGATAATCCAATTAAAATACAGCAAGTAGACAAATAGTCATTAATGTGATTCATCAAACATTTTCAGTTCTCCTGGAAACATGATTGGATTTCTCTTCCTCAGTACCCTGTAATTACATACTGCCATGTGACTTGCTGAGGCTAATAAAAGTAGTTGAGGTCATATGTGTTTTGTCAAAAGTTTTAAGAACTAGGGTACAATTTGTCATGCTCTCTTGTCTACTACTGTGATGACTGACAATACCCCAAATGGTTGCTGCTATATCATCAAGGTTCTCAGAGGCAGACAAGAATAAACTGAGCCCCCAGTTGATCTAAAACTCACATGAAGCATGAGTGAGAAATATGCCAGTCTTGTTCTAAGCCACTGAAATTTTGGTGACTTTATTACTAGTGCACAACCTAGTACATGCAACTAGTGCAAAATGGCTAAAAAATATTTTAGATATTGTGGCTGTTATGGTTGTCATCATCATCCCTGTCAATATCATCATCATCATCATCTCCATCATCATCATCCTCATCCACATCCTCCTCATCATGATGCCCTCTTTCTGCTGTTCCCTTCTTTGTAAACTCTTTTACCTTTTGCCTTTCTTGCCTCTTCTCCCTGCCTCAGCCACAGTAGTCTCTATTTTCTTGATTGATGCTTTACATTTAAGGTTCTGATATTGGATATTTTATTTTTTTCTCCCTGCTTGGATCCCTCTTCTTACCATCTTTAGCTAACAATAAATGGTTCTTAAGTTAAACTTCACTTTCTCTAAATAACATTCAATGACACTTAGGAATTATTCATCTAAGCTCTCTTACAATAAAGCACTGTTGATTTTTCCTACCAGATCTTTTCTCTCAGGTTGTATTTTCTTGTGAAGTGACACTCTTATCTACCATTCCTAAAGGGAGAAGCCCAAGAGTTATCCACATTTCCTTTCTTTCCCTCACTTCATATGAATAAAGAATATTGTCTTATTAATTCTGTCTGAAAAACGTATCTTTAATATATCAACTTCTCTCATATATTCCATGTCTAGTGTGAGTCAAACAACCATCACTACTCCTTGGAACACAAAATAGTCTTTTTATTGGTCTACACCTTTCCAACACTTGTCTTCTTCCACCCTATTATTTATATAGTAGCCAGAATAATTGGGGGAAAAAAACAACACATAAATCTGTCATGGTGTTTGCTTCCTTAGGCCCTCTGTGTCTTTTTCATGCCTTGAGCTAAAATCCAAACCCCTTAACATAACTGTAGATCTCTACTGTGATCTAACTCCTGCCTGTTCTTCAGGTTCACTTATTTATTTGTCTGCAGGCTTACTGGCCTCCTTTCTCTTCCCTGACCTGCTGAAGTGCATTCCTATTTGAGAGCTTTTGTGTATGAAATTTCCTCTACCTGGAATGATACTCCCTCTACTCTTCATATGTTTGAAGCATACATGGGCTTAAATGTGTCTTCCCAAGGGGGACTTTTCATAACTATCTTCATGAATGGGTGCTATGTCACCTCTACTCTGTGTCATTGTGACCTATTAATATCCTTCATGACATTTATCACCACACACACTCACACACACACACACATCCACATTTGTTTCTCTATTAATTTTGTTATCTTAGAAACTTACTGTAAGCAGCAAAGGTTGGGACCATTTCTATTTTATTAACCAATATCTTACCAAGTTGTTGAATGAATAAATGTTGGTCACAATTTCAAAGATCATCATATAATTCTTGCAAAGCATTAATCATTTAGAACAATAAGGGAGGAATTCTTAAACTCTGCTCCTCAATAATACCTTTATTACCCATATAACAACATGTCAGCTATCATACATAGATTATCATCACTTTCAAGTTATCCTGGCTGAGAAGCCACCCATGCATTCTAACTCCAGAGAGTATGGGACTGAAAACACAATTTGAACTGTAAGTTAAAACCAACGAATTCCAGTCTAAAAATTGATCTTCAGCATGTGAAACAGCAAAAATGCATAATATGCTTCAATTCTCTGATATTTAAAATTTGAAAACAACATCTTAAAATAGATATATGCTGGGACAGACATGGGTAGTGCAATTCTACTATCACATGTATTACGATGATTTTGGAGAATGAAAAAGTTATTGGTGCATCCCCCTAAGGTCGTAAATGATTAACATCCAAATTTGGGGTGTTGGAAGAGACCTTAAAGATTATTTAAGATAAAACATGAGAAATTCCTCTGTAAATATAAGCTACTAAAGAAATCATTTTCTTCTCTGTCATTGTGTAATTCTTTTCCTATGCCCCAGTCCCACCAACCACCATCTCTCATCTGTGTTACTCCATCCACCTCTTATCAGGTTCTCTTTCATCCACTCTCATCATCCAGAAGCCATTTTCTTTTCTTCTTTTTTCAGAAGCCATTTTCTACACAGAAGCTAGAGTCATCTCTTTAAGAAAGTGTGAGTAGATTCCTCCTCTCTCCTTAAACTCTAATGATACCTCATTGCACTTAAATTTAAATCAAAACTTTATACCATGTCTTATGAGACCCTAAATGACCTGGCTGTGCCAGCCTATCTTATATGACCATCTTCTTCAACCCATCCTGGTTAACTGTAGCAGACACTCTGAATCCTCACTCCTGCCTGCTCCAGTGTGCCAACCTTCCTCCCACTTCAGGAACTCACACTTGCTATTTCTTCTACCTAGGTTGTCCTTTACCAGGTCTTTGTGTGACTCATTTTCATTATTCAGTCCTATTTTATCACATGTGGAATTCCTCAGAGGTGGCTTTTCCAATTACCCAATCTAAAATAGCTCCTTTCTCTCCATTCTCACCCAGATACTCCCCACTTCCTTAGGTTTTTCAATAACAAGCTGGAATTATACTATTTAATTGCTTATTCATTTATTGGTGGTCTCCCTCAACGACCTCCAGCCCAATGAAAGTAAGGAGCTCGTCTATTTTGTTTGCCACTGTATCTACTGCTCTTAGAACTTCATCTCACACATAGTAAGTGCCCAATAGATGCCTATGGAAGGGAGGGAGAAAGAGGGAAAGAAAACACAGGAACATGTTTACATGTAGGGGACATATGTGTGCAAAATTATGTTACCTATTGTGTCTATCCAGTCTCTGCACAGGAAAAACTTGGTCACCACAGTTTTTAAGGGAGAAGTGAGTAGGCTCACAGGGTGAGGTCACTGCTCTTCCTCACCGCACAGAAAGCACCATGGTTAGCAGCACAATATTTTTTCTCCACTGTCACATGGGCTCTGCTACTTGATGACTGATTTCCCCCTGCCCTCTCTGGAGTCAGACTTCACATTGTCAAAGGGCATAAATACACATTTTAGCTTTGCTTCAGGGAGCAGTAATAATTAATGTCATTTCATTGATGATGAATAGAATTCTATGAACCAGCTTAGTATCACATATAATTTTAAAGAATTTTTTTGAACCACCCCAAATCCATTCTTAGCTACTAGAATGTCAAATGCTTCTACAGCTTTTCTGTTTGCCAGGGGCCAACAGTTTTCATGGATGGTTTGATGCTGGGGGCTATCTGTCAAGTATTAAATAACAGACAAAATATGCGTCAGCTTCCCAAGTTGGAAAGTGACAGGCAAGAAAGTTGCCATTTGTCCCTGGGTATAAGGGAAATGAGAAAGAAATTGTTACAGCAACTTGGTTCTGTTGAGCAAATATGTCTAATCTCTGGAAAATAGGAAGCCTCGGGGGAGAATATAATAATATTGTCCTGCTTCTTGTTGCCTCCTCTAAAACAAACACTCAATTGCAATGCAGAGGAGCAGAACAGAAGCCCCAGTTAATCAAACCAAAGAGGCATGCCAAAAACTAAAAGGCAAATCCCTTCAAAGAAAACACCATAAAACAATGTACTAATTAGGGTTTGTAAGGATGGGAACAAAGCCATTACTTTTAATGGACTATTGAAATGGGTTCCCCAAATTGGACTGTTGAAAATTATATTTACCAGCTTTCTTAATATAAAAGTAAAACATGTCCATCATAAAAAAATAGAACATGTTGAAAATTCTATAAAATTCTCAACATCTTATTACACATAAATAACCATTGTTAATATCTTCATATTTCCTTCCAATAGCTTATATTGAGAACATTTTCTAAAGCAATCAATATTCTCTCAAAGCATGGTATTTAATAATTCAATACTAGTCCATCTTATTGTCATATTGTAATTTGTTTCTCTGTAGTTGTATTTTTGGGTATCTTTCAATTGCTATTATTAGGTTTGTTTTACTATGTATGTATATATATATATATATATATATATACATAGGAAAAAGATAGGAAGGAACACGTGATATATAAATGTATTATTTATGCTATGCAATTGTAATTCAATTTTATCCTATACCTTAAATTCATTGTAATACTGAGAACAAAATCTAAGAATAAATTTACCTTCATAGGATTTAATAGAATTTTATCATTATATAAAATATCATGAATTGTTTAACCATTTGGCTTGTTTTTCCTTTATAAATAAAGGCATAAAAATATTTTTATACATGAATGCTTGTGTCATTTTCTATATGAAATAGTCCAGCCACCAATAACTATTATGCATTATTTTTGAGATCTCTTTAATAGGGGTGCCTGGGTGGCTCAGTCATTAAGATCTCTTTAAGACAGTAAACTTTAATAATCTATTTTGTGAACATTAACCCAATTTCATTACATATATTTTTATAAATACCAAACTAAAAATTTATTCCTATAAATATAATCCAATTTTGAGTTTTCTGTTTGCTTCTTTTTCTAGAAAGTTCTTCCAGCTATATTTCTTCTGGATCATTTATGGTTTTATCTAGTACATTTAACTCTTTAGCTCATCAATATTTCATCATAGTATATTGTATAAGGGAGGAACCTATATTTCTTTTTTAGGTTAACCAATTTTCTAGCAACTTTTCTTAAATAAGGTGAGCTTAACTTATAATTTATTTATTTTTAACTTATAATTTAAAATGTCCTGAATTTCTATTAATTTTTTGTTGTTGTTTTCTAGTGTGTTTCTGGGCTGTCGCTTATGTTTCTCTTCTTTCGATACCTGCATCAACTCAGTAAGGTTTAATAATTTTAACATTATAACATCTTTAATTATATACTAAACTCTCCCTCATTTTTCCATGCAGTTTTATTTTTCACACTGGTTTTGGCTGTTCTCATCCATATATTCTCCAAAATATTCTAGGTATGCCTTTCATTTGAATGCATTATATTTATGAATGAAATTGCAGACCCTTGACAAGTTTAAAATATGGAATTTTCCCACTAAGAGGAAAATTACATTCTCATTTTTTAAAATCTTCATTAATGTTATTTCATTTGCCTCCCCTTAGATTTATTTCAAGGTAATGTATATTTTTGTTAATGCTGCAAATTGGATCATATTTAGCATATGTTTTCTAGCCATTCTATTTTCTTTATAGGCTTACTGCTGAAATCATTTACAGTATCATCCTGTTGACTCTTGAATTCTCTTTTGGATAGTTATGATTCTACCTCTGCTATAGTTACATCTTTTCTTATTCCTAGATATTGCTCATTTTGTTAATTTAGTTAGTAGTATTAATAGTGAAGACTGGCCTTGTTCTTTACTCAAAGGGAGATGAATCTAATGTTTAATTGCTATGTCTAAAACTGATGCTTGACTTTATGTTGTTAAGAAAGTGAATTTTTTTCCTCTAATTAACTAAATGTTTTATTCCAGATTGGAAGTTGAATCATATCTGATTTTTGTTATATGGAGATAAATCATGTGACTAAATACACTAATACGGAAATATCTTTAAATTTCTGAAATAAACCTTATGCTGTCATGATGATTTCTTTTTTATTAATACTAGTATAATTCATTTGCAATGATTTCACTTAGATGTTTTCATACATATTTATAAGTGAGTTTGGACAATATAATTTTCCCAAAGACAGTTTTGCCAAATAATAGTGAATACTATAAATGTTTATAGATTGATAGAAGTTTTTGTGATCCAAATAATTATCAGAAATAGAGCTAGATGTCTAAAGGGAGAGATTGGCCGAACTCCCTCTTTCTTGCTCATCTTTCCCACTTGCTGTTTATGGTATCTGACCCAACGGTTAAAACCAGGTGGTGAGGAAGTAAGAAAAAGAAGAAGAAAATGAATAAGCAGAGTTCCCACCCTTTGAATGAGGCAGATTAAAAACATACAAAAGCTTTCTTTCGTGGAACACTTTTTTGGGGGTTGCTGGAGACCCTTTACTTGACAAAGCTGATGGCTCCTCCTGGCTATGACCTTTCCTTAGCCCTGTACCACCCTCACGGACTCTGTTGGGTTACACTGCTGCCTCAGGCAGTCCTTCTTGCTATTGGCCCTCACAAGGGTGAAGGGAACATATATCTTTACTCTGAGACAAACACATGGATCTCCTCTCCTCATGTCTCTGTGTCTCCTCAATCTAGCAATTGGCAGGCAAGCTTCAGCCAGAATTTTGTTCTTCCAGGTACTCAGGCTAGAACTTCAAGGGGCTGTATTCTATGGGATCACAGGAGGCTCTCTGAATGCCCTCTCACTTGACTTGATGTGAGAGGAATCCATCCTTTCTCCATTTGAAAATTCTAACAGCACAGAATTCTGACAATTCTCTCAGACGGAACTAACTGTCCTTCCAAACCTCACATTTTTATAGGCAAAAGTGAGTGATGGCTAACATGGCAGAAATGGCTTTAATATTTAATGGCGCATCCTTCTGAGGTGATCTAAAGATTATTCAAGGAAGTAGAGGCATAAAGCAACTACTGCACTTGTCTCTCAGTCAAAATTTGGAGAGAATCCCATTTTAACATCTTGTGTGTGTGTTTATAAATTACATATTAATTATATAATATGTAATTAACACATATTTTATATGTGTGTATGTATTTATACATGATATATATTGATTTCAGTATATAGATATAAAGAACTTATATACAAATCTATCTGAACCTGGAAACTCATTATAAGTGGTTAAGTAATTCTTGGAAGGAAAAAAATTTTTTCTATTTATTTTCCCATGAATAACTTAATTTCCTGTTTTTAAGCCATTTGGTACATTTTACTTTCCATGAAAAATCTTAATTTTCATTGGGATTTTCATAGCAATGAACAAAGACTTATTTATGCTGTTCAACAATAATTTAAAAAATATTTTCCATATTTGTGATTTATTTACTTTCTCTTTCTTTCTTTATTTTTCTCATTTTAAAATTATTCTTTTCCTAACTTCACATTTTTTTTATTTTTCAAAGTGTAATTATTTCCACTCTTTTTCTTGTTCCAAATATCTATTTTTCTGCCTTCACATCATTTTTGTATTTTAAAAAATGGATTACATTATCTCTAACTTTCTCAGCTGAATCCTTTATTCAACACTTCTCTTTTTTTTTTAAGGTGGAATTTATTTAAGACTCTCAGGGTTCCACTGAGTACAGCTTTAGCTAGTTTAAATATTTTTTTATATCTTGCTTTTTATTTTTTAAATTTCCTTTAAATGAATTTTTAATTTCCTCTTTAGAACAGGATTACTTTTTGTTTGCTTTTTTACATTTAAAAAATTTCTGTTATTATTTTTAAATTCTGAAACAACATATCTTAGGGAGGAAGAGTAAGAAATTAGACAGCTGTGTTTCTAACTCCAATCCTATTGGAGCATAAATTTACATTTATCCAATTCTCTTGTTTACTAGTTCTGTCAGATTTTAATCTGCTTTCATTATTTCTTCTTCTGTAGAAAAAATTTCCTTGACTTGTTTCTTTATATAGTGTTTGCTTTTTTAGTGAGTCCCACACATTGCCCTTAGTCTTTTATTTCATTTTTGAGTATAAGTTTTCTTGATATGATAGTTGATAATTTCTAAGGTGCAACATTAGAGCAAAGCTCATTTTAAAAGGAGTCATGACTTCTACACACTGGAAGCAATATGTTTGGCCTTTGTTCTTGCCTGCAAATGGCTTCACTATGCTCCTGTTGGGATATTTTATAATCTCTTTGCCTTGACTGTTCAGAGATTCCTCTAGGGCTTGTGTCTGTGTAATAATAGTGAGTGGAGAGATTGAATGAATCTTTATTTCTTCTGTTGACCATATGCCCACACAAAATCCTTCTTTCGGATCTTAGGCTTGAGGGACGATTGGTATAGATTTATACTAACAATTCAGGGATGTGGCACCTTGAAGTGAATGAACAGGGAAGTACAGTCACACAAAGCACCAACTCTTGCTTTGTTGAAGCAGAAGACCTGAGGACCATCACTGTGTACTCATTCTTCACATAATGTAAACAGTGGATGTAGCCAAGGCCATAAGTAGGTCCCTCTGGTCTTTTCCTGACACTGTGCTACCTGTCATATTTGGGAGGGGGAATAGTAGTGTTGATAACTATCTGATCACTATATTTCATATGTGAGAATTTCAAATAACCCACAAAATTGGATGTATAGAGTCCCACTCATTAGTTCTGTGCTCTGCCCTCATTTTTAGCACTTGTTATGTTCATTTGCTGGATTTAGTGAACTGAAGTCCAGATCATCTTCACTTAACCTTGGAGATTCTACCCTATCGTGGACATTTGAACTATGATTGTAAGAAATTCCTCAAGATAATGAATAAGATTAGAAAATAAAGGTAAGTCTGCATGAATTCTGGCTTGAAATCCAGCCCCTTACAATTTGTTATCTGTGAAATCTCAGGCAAGTTTCTTAACTTCTCTGTGTCTTGATCTCCTCATCTTTAAAATGGGAATGATGTGCATACCTACTTCATAGGGTTTTAATGAAGACTAGATTTAAAGTTAATATATGTAAAACATTGAGTGCCGAGCATATTCTCAGTTCTTTACAATGGTTTGCTTTTATGTTAATGTCACTCCTCCCGGGTTCCAAAGCCGATGGCAATTTTTAAATTATCATCTCATTTTTTAACACTTAGTTTTTTTTAATGTGGATTGGGAGAGGTGAATGTAGTAAGCTGTACAGAGGTTTCTCTAGAGCTTATGTCTTTTTACTCACCTGTCTACATTAGCAAATACGGTGATTTTGGTGATCAAAATCCCTCAGGGGAGTTCCTCCAAAACACAAAATTAATACTGTAAGGTAACCTAGTTTCTTTGTCTACCTATACTTAGAAATATGCTTATGCCAAAAAAATTAATGCATATATGTGTACATATAATATTTAAACATTGACACAAAGCAAATGTAGGTAAATATTTAAAAATCATTTGAATAACATATGTGATGTTTAATGAGCTCTTTGAAAATATGAATGTGTTTCATCCATATAATGACTTACGTAGTCATTAAAAATATGTATAATACTTTACTAATTGAGGAAATTATCAGACACCATATGTAAAGTTAATAAAGCAGTATAAAATATTTTGAATATAATTTAAATTTTGTAAATGACATGGTGCCTATATATTTATTCAATTAAAAATATTGGAAGGAAATATACTCAAATATTAATAGTGGTTATCTCCTGGTGGTGATTTTTATTTTTCTTCTTACATATTTTATGTGTAAGCATGTAACATTTTTCTAATTACAAGTTAAAATTAAGCTTCATTAAAATGATGCATTTCTGATGAGCCCTATACCATTGTAACTACAATATGTTATATTGCTATGCAAAGTAAATGAACAAACAAAAATTCAAGTAATGTTAAAATTGTATCTATTAGCCTCTTCTAGAAATTAATTGAGTAATGTCTAAAATAAATTTCCAAACTGGTCATATGGAGACAGTAAAAAGATCAATGGTTGCTAGGAGTTGAGGAAGAGGGAGAATGAATAGGTGGAGCATGGAGGATTTTTAGGGCAATGAAAATTCTCTGTATGACACCATAATGATGAATAAACGTCATTATACATTTGTTGAAACTCATCATATGTACAATGACAAGAGTGAACTGTAGTGTAATAACTATGGATTGTCGGTGACTATGGTGGTCCATGCAGGTTCTTCAATTGAAAGAAATGTACCACTTTGGTGGGGGATGTTGATCATGAAGAGGCTATGTGTGTGGGGGGTGTGAAGAGTATATGGGAAACTTCTGTACTTTCCCTTCAATTTTGCTGTGAACTTAAAGCTGCTCTAAAAAAAGTCTTACTTAAAACATAATAATAAAATAAAGTAACTAAAAAAAGGTACATTCATTGACCCGACCATATAAACTTCTTGCAGGGTATAACTGGGAAATTACTTAAAGGAGTTATTCATAACCATTGAAGTTCACACGTTTCTTTACTAACCTTATGAAATTTTTAGTTAGAGACCTTTCTGCCCCACCAAAAATATGCACGTACTAACCTATACCAGCTTACACTTTTGAGTGTTTATAGACCCTATGAAACTTGTTCATGGACCTGCAGTTTCTCCTTCCAAAAGAAAGAAAAAATAATGTGTATTCTATGATACTAATTGTGGAGTTACTTATGGTAGTGAATAAACTGAAGCAATTTGAATGTCATATAATAACAAAATGTCTAAATAAGTCATAACATAGGAACAGACTGAAATTTATGTAGCCATTAAAATAATGTTTACAAAGAAAATTTATTACCATGGGACTGTATGTTGTATTATTTTTTAAATTATAATGCAATATAGTAGGAAAATAATAGTGAAATATGCATGTATGTAGAAAATGAGAAGAAAATTTACAAAAACACTGTTGAGTATGGTCTTAGCATTGTTGAATTCATGCTGATCATTTTCTTATTTTTCACACACTTTCAGTGACATTAATTTTAAAATAAGATTTAAAAAAAGCAAAGCAAAAAGAAAATCTGTTAAATCTAACTATCTGTTGTGCAAATGTTCGTGGCATCGGGTGTCTGTCTCGACTTTCTCATTGGAGAAAGGCCTCATAGCAATGCTTCATTCATTTTTTTCAGCTGGAATGGATGGAATTTGCAGGACAAGCTACTTCTTTTTTTATACAAACGAATGCCCCGTTTCTCAAATTCTGTAGTATACTTTTCAGTTGTTTAGATATTTGATCCAAGGAGGACTGCAACTTTTTTTTTTTCTTTTAACTTACCAGTGTTTTTACTGATGAAATTATACAATGACTGGATTTTGCTTTAAAAATAAAATTGAAAGGAAGAAAAAAAAAAGTGGAGGATGACCCACAGAAACAAAGCTGGTCATAGAGTGATTGAACCTGGCTTTTTTTTTTTTTTTTTGGCCTTGCCTTAATTACTAACTTACTGCAGTAGACTCTTCTCATGCGAAGAGTACCTGGATCTCTTTTAAGTTCCCTAAGGCATTCCAAGTGAGCTTGCCCTTTCCTGTACTGCAGCTCCATATATCCATACCCATATATGTCACACATTTTAATTTTCAGAATGTGTTGACATCTGTCTCCATATTTGATTCAGTAGCTTCATCTATGTTCAGCTTAAAATACGGAACCTTCGGTGAAAACTGTCAATAAGAAAATAAGAATGCATTAGTAGATAACTATTTCATTCTATAAATCTGTATAATTTTTTCCCATCTTAAACACAGATTTTTATAAATTTGTGTCAAGTTGAAAGAAATGGCAAAAGTGAAGATTTTAGTATATTTAAATGTTTGAGCTCAGTAGGCATAATTAATGCCCAACAGAAATTCTAAAATATGAACTATTATTATGGAAAGAGTTCAGTTTACAGAGAATTATAAAAAAAAAACACCTTATTTTGGAAACCATTTACCTAATATTTCTTTACATTATTTTAGCCTTAGATTTGATTTTTAGTTGTTAGTATTTTATGTGAAACCTTTAAAAATGTTGCTATTGGTTTATCTTTTATTCAATGTTTAAAAGATGATTATTTTATTTATTGTTTTGTTCTTTTACATAAATCGATGATTTTATCTTTCTTTCTTACAAGATAGAAAATATTGTTGTAAAAAACAATAATAAGAAGGTTGAAAAGTCTGTTAATAATATTTGGAAAATTAAAGAGCCCTAGGCTATGCCTGTATCTGAGAAGATACTGGCTAAAGTCATGAACCTTATTATCCCTTCATTGGAAAAATTACAAGTTTAATCCTCCACTAACACAACTCAAAAGAACAAAGCTATTTTTCTCTACAAAATCACATTAGTCTATCATTTTAGCTGAAAATTCCCTGTTTGATAAACGAGAAGATAAAAGTAACATGCAGTAAGAATCCAACCTAAGGGATCTGAGTGCCCAGGTTCATCAAAGACTACTGAGAAGATGCAACAGGAAAATAATAATCAAGGATTCCCTCCACAGATGAAAACTTACATGACAAAGTCAAGATTATTATTAAGTCAATTAGTAATATCGTAATTTTTAATAAGTGTGGTATATTTCCCTGAAATGCAGTGCCCCATAATGTAACCAAACTTTACTGGGCTGCCAAGGGACAAACAGCTAGTATTATTTCCCATAGCCTTCATATCCACTCCACAGAGTAGAGAACAGCATTTTGAAATATTTTCTTGGAAGGAGAACATATACACTCCTTAAGACAAAACTACTATCACAGGCACAAGAGATTGTTTCTGCTTTAAAAAAAAATTTTTTTTAAAACAACAACTGGAGATATTCTGCTGACCATTTTGTATGTATTCTTCTGTATGTGACTTACATTCTTTATTTAAAATATGGTCAATGAGTTAATAAAATATGTTAATTATGAAGAACTAGGGAATTCATTTTTCATTTAGATTTAATGTGTACAATTGCATACGTGAAAAAAATAAGAGGGAATCAAGGTATTTCCCTCAAATTATCTTTAAAATATACACAGTGGCCCCTGGTAAATGTGTAGAGATTTTAAGGTGACTAGTATGTTCTTCCATTTATTCCAGTTTGAATGAATGTATCTATTCTCTAGACCTTTTTTTTTTTTTTTTTGATAGACAGGATTCAAATGCAGGTTGTATAAAACAACCTTAAAAGAGAATCACTATAGTTTTCACTATCTGCCTTTCATATGAAACATATCTGAATCCAAGGTCATCCACATCATGAGAATTTGGACACACTCTAGTGAGTTTTAAGAGAAAACTCTAAGGAAAAGGAGGACATTGGATTTTAACATGCTCTGTGTGTGTGTGTGTGTGTGATTGTTTAAGACCTTCAACTTAAGTTCATTTCGGAAAGGACAGTATCGAGTTATCAATGTAAAGTGGAACAAGGCTGTGTGAATCGTTCATCAGACCTCTAAATACATCAAAAAGTTTTAAAAATGTGCATTTTTTCTATTTTGATTTTGTAAACAACTACATGGAATCTTTATAACTTTAAAAACACAACACAACTTAATGAGACTTACTGTTTTGATTGACCTATTTAACATTCTGCATTGTTTTATTGAAGACTAAGGAATTCAGACTTTGGGATCTTGATGAAGAAAAATTATATGGAAGAATTAGTGCTAGTCAGGATGCTATTGGAAGAGCAAATAGATATTGATTTGTTAGAAACAGCAATTAGGGCGCCTGGGTGGCTCAGATGGTTAAGCATCTGCCTTCGGCTCAGGTCATGATCCCAGGGTCCTGGGATCGAGTCCCACATCGGGCTCCTGGCTCAGCGGGGAGCCTGCTTCTCCCTCTGACCCTCTCCCCTCTCACGCTGTTTCTCTCTCGCTCGCTCTCTAAAAAATAAATAAATAAATAAATCTTAAAAAAAAAAAAGAAACAGCAATTAAAACCAAAATTAAATAAGTAAACCCTGCATTTTTTTTGTCTATTGTGCCCCCCAAAGAACAGGATTATTTCCAACTATAATGTGAAAGTGTCCCCAGAGAATTTATTCACTATTAGTTGGAGGGTTTGTGTTAAGGAGTTTGATGTGCAAATAATTGAGAATATTAAGAAATATCCTGTGTATCCAGTGAGAGTGTGTCATTGCATCTGTGAGAGGAGAACATCTTCAAGGTGTCATGCCTTCTCAGAACTCCTTACTCTGGCTTTGATAAAGATTCAAAAAGGATACACTTTAAAAAAAAAATCCGTGGCAAATTTTAATCCAAGAATCCAGGGTGAATTTTTATGCTCAAGCTTTGAAGTTAGGCATTTTCTTGGCCATCCTTTCTTATTAATTACCTGTCCTAGGTAAATTTACTTTAAAAATGAGAAAAGTGATCCTATTTCTCTATGGAAATTAAATGGAATATTATAAGTGTAACATATAGATATATATAGGTTGATAGGTTCCAACAATTGTTGAGTCTTACAAGACATAGCTATTAACTTTACAAGGGATTGTGAAATGATTGGATGACAAATGACCAGGTAAAGTCTGAGTTTGAATGATCGGATAACAGGGTATTATTCAATTTGGAAGGAAATTGAAGATGAACTAGATAATCCTCCTTATTTGACAGATGGAGTCATGATGTTACTAATATGTATAGGTAAGTCATGAGCTTTCACAAAGATGACTCTCAACATGAATTGTTTGCTATTGTACAATTAATTATTTCATAGGCAACAACACCCATGCAACCAATGTTTCTGAAAAAAGTTTTCAAAGTACTAGAAGCCTGTTCTCTATTTTATCAAGATGGTGTCTGGTCACCTCTACTACCATCTGCACATCTTCACTGGGGTATCCAATATTAACATGTAATATCTCCCCCTCGTCCCTCTGCCTTGACCTCAACTCCTCACTAGAGCTCATGGGCACTTGAAGCCAAAGGTACCTGTGTAGCACCTTTGGGAGAACTTGTGTCTATATTTGTAAAAAATATATTTGAGACCATTATATGCTATAGGGACAGCAATCATATACACCCATAGTTTAATCTTCATGTCTAAGGGATAATCTAGCAGAAATTTTATTCCAGGGTCGTGTGAATTCTCCAACCCGAGGATATTTCTGCTTACCTAAGAAAAAGAAAGAACTGAAAAATGCTTCTGTTACCTAAACATTGGAGGTTCAGCTGATCCCTAAATGATTTCATTTCATTGGCATTCACTTTAATATTTGTCAAATTAAGCAAAAATAAAGCTAACAAAATAATCAAACACCTAAATTTAATATACGTATATATTTTATATATACATATATGTTTAGATGTGTGTGTGTGTGTAGTCACAGTAGAAAACAGATAATTGTAAGAAAACAAGGTGGATCTTAAGGAATGGATTTCTTCCTTCACCCTCACTATTTCTTTAAAAGGGAAAGAAAAAATAAAAGAGGAAGAGATAAAGCTTATTTAAAGGCATCATTTCCCACAACATATTGGGATACATCTAAAATTGAGAACAGCCCAGAAACATTGTGCTGATCTTTCCTGGATGAAGACTGAATTTCTGAAGACTAAGGTACAAACACAGTAGAGATACGCTATCATCAAATACACTATACTGAATCTATACAATCGAATAATAATAAAAAAGTATTCTTTATATATAAAATGTTTCCCGGATACCAAAAGATCAAATAAAAATCCCACCCCTCCTGCTGTGTTCCTAAGTATAGTATATGCTCATTTGGGAAATGTTTCACAGCACTTGTCTCAGGGCGATATTTTCTGGCTTACAGGGCTGGGATCAAAGGAACCAGAATCTCCCCTTACTTAGGGAGCCACGGTTTCCTAGAGCACCATACAGCAGATGGATGTGCATGACTGCTGCATACATCAAGCGTATTCTGGTGGAGACCTGGTTATTGACAGCCTTCGCCATGGTTGCCAGAGGCCACACTTACATTGTAGCTGTCATTCAATCTGGAAGCCAACGGGCATTCTCTCAAATTCAGCCTGGCCCTACTTTTCTCTTTTTGGTTGGTCTGATATGCTATTATTATCAAAAGAGATTAATTTGTGAAGTCTTAAAATCAGCACTTTTGCTCCTCCAGAAGACCTTGCTATTGTTACTTAGAAATGATGTGAATCATTGGAGATGTGATAAATTTACAAATATTTAGTCCTTAGCCCATAGCAAGGTATATACTGGATTAGAGTGTAAAACGTAGAGCATTCAATAACATATATGGGAAAATCAGAAAGAAAATTTGGATGCCAATTTTCCAACATCATTTCTATTATTTCTCATTAACATAAAATTAGTCATATATTTTGAACAACAGTGTTCCATGGCAACTTGGAATAATATATGCCTTGTATTAAAAAAAGACTAATTAGAAAATGATTCAGAGTGAAAAACTAGTGAGTGACATTCACTCTTCAGTAAATAACTAATATGCAACTTAGTTACAAATCTCCAAATATCTATTCACATAAAAAAGACAAGGAAAATGAAACAAAATCAAAGGTGTCTTGTAGAAATAAGCACCTCTCTGTAGGCACATGAGCTAGAAGGACAAGGTACCAATGGCTCAAGGTGTTTGCCATGTTAGATCAATTTTGAAAGTCTTGATGTTATCAGTACTTGTCAGATGGTGCCCAAAAATGTGCATTTTGAGCTTGGGCCCTTTTCAGAGAGCTTCATATTCCAAAAGAAGACAAATGACCACTGAAATAACCTTTAATATCTGTTCTTTATGGAAGATTTTGTCTTGATTATCAATTAGGAAATAACTATATCTCTAAACTTTACATCAGACTGCCAGTGGGTGCGCCTGATACTAATGCTCTTCACGATGCACCAGAGTGTTTATAATCACATAATATATGGTTCTACTTTAAAAAAAAAAAAGTGGGGGTTGGATCAGGACTTAAGTTTGATTGATAATATTCAATCTTTTCAGAGTGAAAAATATATTAAAGTAACTGCTGTGAGTCACCTAATTATCACCTCCTAATTAGGTGAAATCTGTATGAATCCTCAGGTAAACTTGTGATGAAAAACCCAAGAAACAAGGTTGACTTCAACAGACTTGTGAGGCCTTCCAGTTAATGTTTGATAATAGTGATAAATTTCAACACAGTAACATATTGGATATGCAACTTATGGGTGTCATATATCCTTGCCCCAAAGATACAATATTTTTAAATGGGAGCCTAGGTGGTCTAGACATTAAAAATTTGTGATGATCTTTTAAGACTCTAACAACATTACCTCTATATTCAAAATAATATAAGTATACTAGGACAATTAATGAATACCAAAACCTTTTGTTAAATATAAAATGCATTTCTACCAAAGTGTTTTCAACAACTGAGACCTTGAAGTTCCACTAAACAGTGTTGGTAAGAACACAATGTTTTCCTTCCCCTGCATGACATTATGTCTATTATTAAAGAATATTCTCAAAGAGCAATTTGCAATGTATTTTCAACAGAAACAACCTCAATAAGAATTGTATATATTCAATATTTCAGAAATAGTTACATTCCCTTTCAATGTAATGTGAATCTTCCACAAGGAAATTTTAACCAAAGTCTTCCCAGACTGCAGTAAAAGAAATCTTTTATATACTTTCAAATACTGTGCCTTTTTATTTAAAACAGTGTAAACATAACAACTCAACACCACCAATGATTGGAAAAAGACTGGTTATGTGAACACTAATTTCCTTGAATGCCCCACGAAAATAAGGGTAAATAAAACAGACAAATCTTCAGGAGAAGTTTCAGTTCACCTTAGCAGTGGTAAAAATATTGCTTTATTCCAAATGAACATACAACACAATTTATTGTTCTTTTGGGGGCTTCCTGTGAACTGAAAAGTCTGGGCTTTGTGATTTCAACAATTTATTCTTTCCATATTAACCACAGAAGCCAATGTCTTGGTCCACAAATAGTAGACTTGCTACAAAATAAATAGTAATGAGGATGACGAGAAAGCAAAGGGTAACTGTCAATTTGATAACTGGCTTGTGTAAATCATTTAAGTATGCATGATTCAAAATAAACACACATCCTCAACTTGCCTTGTGATACTGATATCATTAATGAGCCAATAGTTGTTCCTCTCAAAAGTATTCACACCAGAAAATGATCTTGACATTGTCAAGAGTTTTATAGGACCCCGCCATGCAAGTGACCTTGATCTAAGAACTTACTAACTGAACTTTATACTTAATGGATAAATTTAAAGTGAACAGATCTGAGAGGGAAATTTTTTTTTCTGAATATTAAATTCCCTGATGTTTCAGAACAAATTTTAGCAAGCTTAATATGCACACACATGCACACACACACACAATGAACACATGTGCATACAGCATACCTGTGCTCGAGTGAGCAAGCCCATACCAACGCCTGTTTGTGCGCACACACGCACACATTCATACACACACACACAGGCACACACACACTGAGAAACGCTCCTTTGGAGCCCTTACACAATCTCAAAGAAAAACACTTCTATTCGCATGGTTTTAGTGACACGACATTGTGATTTTTCTCATCTCTTTTTCTATAATAATTTCCTTCACACCTCCCTCTGAGATTCTCTGCCTTCAAATTTCAGAGGGAACTGGCACATGAGAGTAGCTAAGACTGCCCCCGATTACTCCTTCTATCTCCTGTCCTCCCCCTTCCAGAGTCTTTGTGTCATTCTTCAGAAATGAAAGAGAAAACACTACATTGGTTGACATGACATAACCTGTGAGGAGGCTGTCGAGTGAATAGAAATTTAGGGGTTGGGACCAGCAAGCCAAATGCAAGAGCCACTCGCTCACTGGCATGTCCACCCTCAGGATACAGCTTGTCTCTTTGAAACCGGGTAACTGCCAGTGCTTTTTTATGAGGACACTGGTGCGGTGGGGCTGAGGGTCTGAATCACCCACATCTACTAAGAGCCAAAAGAGGCCGGCATTGGGACTAACTGAAATGGTATTCAGAATTCTACCCAAAAGCTTTAGTGGTAAGCTTTATCCCTCCTGAAACGTTTCTTTCCCTTTAAAAAAATATTTTGTTAAAAAACAGTATGATATGAGGGCGATAGACTATTTGGTTTCTTCTAAGTAGATGCTCTTAAATTAATGCATATAAATAATTTGTATTTAATTTCCTCTCTTTTCTTGTTGAGCAAAGCACAGAATGCACAGATTCCTCCATCTTAAGTCATTTGGTCAATGCAGAGTCTCTTTGTATTTCCTTTCTTAAGACAAACTGTGCCTCGCGTTCTGATTTGGCCGTGGGACTCAGGGGGAGAAAGGCTGTGTTTTCACTTGCACTGTCCTCGGTTTCTACGCTGGCCAGTTCATAGTCCTCTGACCGCCTGGCGTCAGTCAGAATTCGGATCTGCTCCTGGACAGTTTCTAGCAATATTTTCACTTCTTGTTGTTCTGCTATAAGACAATCGCTGACTGGAATACTCACATTGACAATATCAGCAGAGTAGGAGTTTTTGTACCATTTGATGCTTTTGACTTCAGAAATCCCTGGCATTTGCATGCAGGTTTCCTCTAGACCCACTGAAGGGATGATGGGCACGGAACTGGCCCGTGTGGATGAATAGCCCATCAGGTCCTTTTGATCCAAGCTATTAAAATAGGAATTTGTCTCTCTTGAAGGCAGTTGCATATTTATGGATGCATTTTGTTGGGTTTTTAAACCACTGGATGAATACCTGAAAAAGAAACATGGTGTTACAGGTTCTGCTTTCTGCTGTGCTTCCTTAGAGCACTATTCAGTCAACAAAGCACTTCCACATGCACCATCTCACTGAATTCTCACAGCAACCCCATGAGACGGATAATATGCTCCCAGTTAAACAGAGAAGTAAACTGAAGCTCAGAGAGGTGAAGTGACTTGCCCAAGGTCACACAGAAAATAAGTGACAGACTGAGACTCAAACCCAGATCTTCTTACTTGAAGTCCAGGGATCTTTCAACACACCACAGCTGTATAGGCAGGTGGGGTATAGTCTTCCTGACCTCTATCCTAGAATACAAAGTAAATGGGGATTGAGCAGGTAAGTGTGGCCTTTCCATAGTGACAAACAGGAAACCCATAATGGCATTACTCCACTCCATCCATGTGACCACCCTCTCAGCCCGGGTTTAGTCTGTAGACTCGTGGCCACACTACTTGGGGGCGATCAGAAAGCCTGACATGAAGCATCAAGGTGCTATCATCCTGAGTGTTTCTGCTTCACTCTGAGTTTACAGGGACCAAATCCGATTTTCAGTGGCTCTCTACTCTGTAGAAACTGCCTCACTGCCAGATTGCTGAGCCTACAAATGGGATGGAGGCATACAATTCCTCTCCAGGGATGAACATGAAGTGAAGTCCATTGGGCCTCTACCAATATAGCAACTTTCCTCATATGGTTTCTGGAGCCAAGTAAGGTAGTTCGTTGGTGCACGGTAGTAGCTTGTCAAGAATGCTAAGGTACCATCCCAAGTCTTTGGAATATGCCAGGATCTGGCTAGCCCTCTTATTGCCTGTTCAGAGCCAGTGAATTTTCCAGTGCCAGAGAGTAGGGCAGGTATGTTGTGGATTCACAGAAATGTGGTTTGGGGTCCTGAACAGTAGTCCCTATTCTCTCAGTTGTTTGTCCTTAATTTAAATGTTAAATGAAACATTAAAATTTAAGCATAATCTAAACATATCCACCCTCCACAGAATAGGTCTTATTCCCCTTGTCTTGCATTACAATGCAAATAACAATCATGTTTATAAATGGAAAGAATAATTGCAATGAAGTGTCTTGCATACTAAATAGAAGTCTTTATTGTAAGGACACAATCAGAGCAATTTAGGGGTCTGTCTTTTCACCAGGCAGTGAGAAAAGATGAGGATCAAATTTAGGTGTCTTTGTAGCTCCATCCCCTCTTACTATGCCTAGTACAGAGTTGGCAATCAATAAATCCTGATCAAGTGGATGCATGAATACATGAACAAATCTTCAAGGTAAGTGCTCCCCTTATATCCCAGTTAATGTCCATTTCACACATAATAACAGCTGACATTTGCAAAATGTTTTTTAAAAGCATGCTTATGTCTAATTACCTCATTTAATTTTTTAAAAACCTGTGGCTTATTTATTATTATTACCATGTGATGGATGAATAAACTAGATTAAGGAGCACTCAAGTGACTTCCCTCAAATTATACCTTTGGTAAGCAGCAGAGGAACAAGTTAATCCCAAATTGTTTGATTGTGATTCTTCTTATCAAAGCCAGAAATAAGTGGGCATCCTAAGGTGCACTAGAACACCTTTTTAGGGATGTATAATCTTTTTTACAATTATAGACTAATTGCATAGTCATGTACAAGGAAATTCCCTGGGGGATCTTATGCCTTTCACTTATACGTTATATGGTTGAAAATCTGGCCATCAGAAAATCTGAAGTTTCTGTTCAATGTCTTAATTTCAACAAGAAAAAAGGGGTCAGATGTCAACCTGTTAGCATCACTAATATGCATGAAGATAGAGGATGTCTGCTTATCGCATTCACCAATGGCACAGAGCCAAGAAATATAATTGGGATAAAATTGTATTCCCCATAGATATCTTCTGGGTGTATCAGTGGCTAGAATTTAACAGGTTGAAATGTGATGGTGACAGGTGCACATTCTTATACCAGCATCTAAATATTCCTTGTAAAACTGTTGGGTAAAGGCATAAGTATCTCAGGGGACTTAGTAAATTGTAGCCTCATGACTACATTGGCATGATGACGAAGTAATCAAAGGCAATTCAAACCAAACATGGGGCAGTCTTCTGAATTACGGACTTGGGTGAGAAAGAGGAATTGCAATTAGCTTATGTGTCATCTTGCAAGTCAGGTATGGGACACATGGCTGGCAATAACTGAAATCTAGAATGTTACTGTAACATGGAGAGGACTTCAAACAATTAGAACTCTCCAAAAATGTGATTTTGTTTTATATCAGACATGATTTTAAGTCCCAATGCCATTACAAGCTCTAGAATCTTAGACAAATGGCAGCCTCACTTATATTTTTTCGTTAATTAAAACAGGTGGGAATACTGACCTAGGGGAATTCCTCTGGGGACTAACCTAAGTAATGTCTCTGTGCTATTCAACCAGAGTCCTCTCTTCCTTCTCAGAGTGAAAGGTCCCAGACTGGTATTTGAGTAGAAGCTACAGACTACTCTCCAGAAGTTTAAGCGAGAGCTAAATTTCTAATGTGGTTCTGGATTAGAAGATACTTCAGAGTTCTGTGTCCCTTAAGAGTCACTGACTCTTTCACAAGTTTGATCCATAGCTTGTCATTCAGTGACTATAAAATACCAGTTTGAGCTGCCCTTCCTCTGATCTCTCACCAAAGAAATTACAAGTGCATTTCATCTGTAACTAGGGGAGTCAAAGCATCCTTTTAAAGATGAGAAATTCCAACAGTAGTCACTTGGTTTGGTTCCCAGGGATTCGGCCAAGGAATTTGTGTTTCTGCAGGGGACTCCGAGCCTCAGTTCCTGGTGTGCATGGCCTTGAAATCAACTGACTAAATTGAAGAGATCCACTTTTCCCTCCAAAGCCATACACTTAGCTATTCCATTTATATGTCATCATCCATGAATGTGATTTTCTTCACATTTCTTTCCCGGCTTAGTGGTTCATTTAGTCAGAAAGGCCAGTATTCAATCTTGGTCCTTTTACATGGGATATGCCACCTTAGGTTAGCCATTTAAACTCTGCTATTCTTAGTATGTTCATTTTTAAACTTCTTAAAGGATCACTTGTCTGTAAAGTTGCTAGCTAAGTGAGGTAGGTATTCAGTTTGGATCCCTTCTACTTTGGATCCCTTCTACTTTGAAGGTGGCCATCTACTTCTGTGATTCCATTTCTTTCTGTCTAGCATATGAAGAGATGAGTTTGATTTGCCTGACAGAACCTAGTTCAGAGCTCTGTAAGCCATTGCCATGGTGGTCCCAGGTCTATCATTTGGGGGTAAATCTCCTGAAGAATCTCCTCTTCATCTCATTCCTTCATCAGACCTCCCTATGATATGTGCTGGGTTCAAGCTGGGCTGACGTAAGTGCCAAGAAGAGAAATCCTATACACCAGGAGCCTAACTAGCAGACAGCGCCCACACGCTTGATAAACAAGCAGCAGATGGCTGATAGCTCTCGTAAATTCATTCACTCCCCCTCGGGGCTAGGGCCAGATTTGAAGAGGGCCTTTAGCTGTGAAATTCTATTACCAATCCCATTTCCAGTCTGGAGAGATGGTCAGTCCCCCAGGAGTGGAAAATAGCTGTTTTTAAGAACTGAGAATGAGATTGCTCCCTGAGATTCATCGTGCTGAGCACACAGTGACTTAGAGTCACCATTTATCAAGATCGGGTGCATATCACACACAGGAAAATACACGTGGCCAGCCAGCTGGAGAGAATATTCCAAACCGAATGATGGTTGAACCAAAACAAAACTACCACTATGCAGACAATAAGTGTAAGTCTCCCAGGAGGTAAAAGACAAAGCAGTGCCTGAACATGCATGGAAATCTCTGAGCCTCTGAAGATTCATGTATGTAGGGTTCAAGCCTATGCCTGGCACAGGCTCAGAGCATCCTTAACATATGGGATGAGAGCCATAACAGTACCCAATGAAAAGAAAGACAGCATGGGCTGGGTTCTCTCTCCACCCACAAAATCTCCGAACTTGATTTCCCTTCACTCGTTCTCACCCGTATATATATTCCTAAGTAACAGACATTATTAGTGATTTAAGAATCATTATCTGTGCTTAGCGATTTAAGAAGAAAAGAAATGATGAAACATGATTAATTATAATTAGAGGCTAAATGCAAGCCCCTTTTCTAGATATAAGGCAAAGAAATATGCAAACTGCTTCTTGACTTGCATTATACATTTTGGACAACCTGGTTGTTATGTTGAATTTACAAACTGTCACCCCAGATCTGTACCAAAAGTATTTTACAGCCCATTTGGAATTGCTTCAAAATTACAAATTTCTTTCTGAAGAAATCTGTTGCTGAGTTTTGTCAGACAGGGCATTGCTGTATGTATAACTTGCCAAGAAGAAAAGGAAAAGGTGAGGCTCTGTGATAGATGTCTCCCAACTGCTTTGGCCCTCAGTTTGATATAGACAGTCTGGAAAGATCAGCCAGGCCAAAGCAGCATAGAAACCTGGACTGCCTTATCCAGAGTGATAAAAAACAGATGCAACAAGAACCTGGCTTGAGTGAGAGAACGGATTCCTGAAATTTCTGGAATAAACCCTGATTGCATTGCTCTTGAAATCAATAGCTCTCTAATAGTTCCTGTGACAATAAATGCCAGACTAGTTTTCTGCTTACTATGTGTCAGTTACAAGCCCTTTACACATGTAATTTTTTTTTTAATCTGCCCAACAACCCTTAGGAAGGTGGTATTATTTTGCCCAATTTATACATGAGAAAACTTAAGTTCAAAAGATAAAATTTTTTTCAAAGATGAGATTTAAACTCCAGTCATTTTAAGGAAGGGCTACCATGTCTGACTGGGTGATTTATGCCAATTAGGTGAATGGGGGCTAAAATTCATCCTACTCCACTCACCATGCCATGAGCCCTTGAGGGTCTGCAACCACTTGGAGGAAAGGGCACCTTTTGCACTGCAAGAATGAACAGCAGCCCTAGGGTGTCCAAAGCCCATCTTTCCACACCTACACTACAAATGAACCTAGAGATCTGAGTTCAGCAAGTTGTACTTTGACAATATGCTGTCAACATTGACTGAGACACGTTCAAGAACACTCTGGGCAGAAGCAGATACTATATATAAACACATTACAGATTACTGTTGAGGGTATTGCCCACAATATTGATTAGAGAATTGAGTAATTGTTTTTCAAACCTAAGAATGAAGGAACACGTTAGTCCTCCTAAGAAATCTCTTTTTCTTTTAAATCAAAGACAAATCCCCAGTTGTTTTAGCAACTATGTAATATACTGCCTAGATAGCTATACACTTAACTTGCTCCCTAGTGTTATATTTCCGTCTCACATTTCCCTAATATCTGTTTTCATTGTACCTATTCTTTTTAGTTTATCTTTTGTGGAACAAAGATAGAAGTAAGCATAAATAGACTATTAATGACAAAAATCAATGAAGAAAACCCCAAAGAACATAATAACTCAATTGAAAGTTTGAACATTCATGACACCCTCCCTAAATTCCATTGCTTTTAAGACCTACCCTTGCTGAGGTATCATATCCTGGTCTGGGATCCTTGATTCCTCAAGTTGCTGATACGCTGGTCCCACGATGCCACCCAGCCTACTTCTGGGCGAGGGGGGTGTTCTCCTGAAGGCATTCCTATGGAGCATACCACTCCTTTGCCCTGGGCTGCAGCAAGAGGAGAGACTCCTGCTGGGATGAAAGAAAACCAACATATTGATCCTAGAACAAACCTTGTATGTGGCTGCTCAAACTTTTCAAACACTGCCTTTTCACTCCAGATACTCAAAGTTCTAGATTAGGCTCTCCATCCATGACGGTAGAATATCTGCTAGGAGGAGACCAGAAGTTGCTGAATCCATTCACCCTTGCAGGAACTGAGACAAAGAGAAGTTCCCATGTTCCTGGCTTTCTAGTTTGGAGCACAATGGACTAAAAAAATCACAGGTTTCCAGCCAAAATAAGAGGTGGGCTTAAGGAATTCTCAAGCTCCTGATTCTCAGCCACCCTCATTATCCAGGATAGAGTAGCTATCTCTCTAATAAAAATAAAACTGGCTTTGTTATTAGATACTGACAAAAACTAAACACAGGAACTCCGAAGGGATTCACTGGCAAAAGTTCACTTGTGTTAGTGGTAGAATAAATAAACCTCATTTGAGTTGGCATTCTCTCCTTAACATATGTGCTAAATTCCAAGTTTACTACCTCAGATTTTCATCAATCTTGCGAAACTAAATTGGTTTTCTTTTGAATTTGCTTTTAATAAACATCTGATTATATATTTTCCTTGACTCATACACCCAAACACCTAAATAACCATGTTTTCAGATGCCATCACAGGGCAAAAGGCATACATGGGATATATCTTAGGTGAGATTGAGATTCCTACATAGATCATGCTAAGCAAAAGAGCTAGACTCTTTATAAAAATCAATTGCTAATTTGACTTGTTACCTATTCCATACCCATTTCCATCTCTACCCCACTGAATGTACCCTACAGCCATGGGGACTGGTAAGGAGAACTCTGTTCCTATGTAGACATTCCATGCGATGCCAGTTTATGTGGTCAAACTTGTTCTGCAGTGTTCAGATAACAAGCGAAGTTAGAATCTTTTGCTGCATTCTCATTTAACTCTAAAAATACCAATAAAGCCATATGGAGAAAGGTGAAAATCATTTTCAAAATTTCAGCAAACCTATCAAGTTCTAAAGGGACCAGTTTCCCAAAGTAATTTTACCCATGTCACTACATTAATTGGAGTTCTGGAACTTTCTCTCCCAACATTACTGTTATTTCTACTTAGTAGATACAAAACAAAACATCTCATATATTTAAGATCAGAGTTTGAGAAGCTGACATTTGAGAGCCAGGAGACACTTTCTTGGTTTTGGCAAAGTGAATGATCAAACTTTACCTTCTTCAAGCCAACATTAACTTCTCGAGTTTGTACAAACACTAGGTCATACCTTGCAACGTATTATACCTTCATTCTTTATCATAATATTTCTTGTATGTTGACAACATGGGACTGCTAGTTAGGTCACCGAGGCCACAAGTTTAAAGAGTTCCAATAGCTCTTTTTTCCCCTCCCTTCTAGCACCTATCTGTATTATCCAGGAGCTATTATGGCATCTGTGGGGGTACTCAGGCTTTGGTCCTAGAATTAGCTGCATCTGAGGGTGCATCTCAGGTCTGTACATTACTAGCAGCATGATACTGGGGGAAATATTTCTACCAGTCAGAGTCCTGAAGGGAAAGAGTTGGTACTCTAATTTGGGTCATTGGGGAGATTTTACTATTTACAAAGGTGTCTTCAGTGTTTAAGGGGGGGAGAGGAAAGGCCAACATAGGGCACTACTGTATGTCAGGCCAGGTAACAAGGGGAGGCTGTTTATATCACTGTAACTGAAGGGACAAGGGGAGGAGGAAACTATCAGAATGAAGAGGGAAGGGGAGTGGTAAGGAGAGGACCACCTGGCAGGCACTGTGGCCCCCGGGAAGAGGGACAAGGGATGTAGCTGAGGCGAGCAGGGAGGGAGGGCACAGAAAGACCAGGACTTCAGTCTCCACCCATCCTCCCATCTTCTGCCTGTGTTCTGTATTGACAGCAGACAAGAGAGCCTGCGGCTCTTTCAGTGCACAGGACAAGGCAGAAAAAGGTAAAAACTAATTATGGGTCAGAGAGGTGCCAAAGGAAGGTATTAGCATCATGCTTCAGTATCTTCATAGGACTGCAGTAGGACTAAAAGAGAGATTATGCATGGAGCCGGGCAGGGAGTAGGGGCTCAGTGCAATGAGCTCCCCTGACTCCTTCTCTTCACCTGACAACTCGGGGGCTCATGGTAATCACCGAAAATCCTGGTCTTATTTCATTCAAAAACCCCACATATGTGCTGTCTATAAGAGAGTTATATTGCTAAAATGTAATGTAATAGGTATGACATAACATAATAGATTTTTCTTTAAAAAGCAAGAGGATTCTTTTCCCTTTGAACTAAACATGAGAAATAATGGCTTTGAATTAATAGCTTTGTTATAATGAGTTATCCAAATAAGTCATGTTTGCAGTGCACAAAAAAGAAATTAATTATTCATGGCTAGCCAAACTGTCACAACAATAAAGTCTTCCACTATGAACTAGTGACCCATCTTCAAAAACAGTTCTACACCTATTGATCAATCAACTATTCAAGCCTTCTAACCCAGTGGCATTCGGGAAGTTATAGAGCAGTTTGCAGGATGTATAAATCAGTGACCAGGTTATCAATCATGAAAACGTTTAAGTCTACTGCATGTTTTACAAAACAAAAGCTATGATATATTAAACTATAATTTACAAAGTTCTAAAAGCGCTTTATAAATCAACCCTTGCCTATCTATCAGGACACAATGTATGCCAACAAATACTGCAATGTCATTGAACCAAACAAAAAGGAAGATCTCTTAAAAATGTCCTTATTTGATTTGTGAGTGGTTCCTAGAAACATAGTAGAAGCCAAGTTTAAGAAGGGGGTATGTCAACAGACAAGGAATAAGGTCAGGTATTTGCAGCTCAAATACATTAGAAACTGTAATTCTTTTTTATTTCAACTTTAAAACATTGATGGCATAATATAGTCCTAGAATAATATTATACATAATTATTTTACTCGACTGGATGGGACACCACTTCAACATGTGTTATAATCCGCAGGAGAAAATGTTGTTTTGGAGAAAATATCCACCTTATAAAAGGCTGGTAATTTTGGACTTATTTCCCTAATTAAAGAACTTCCATTAGATCTAGTGAACTAAAATGCTCTTTTAACAAGAAACTCTCTGTAAATGCCTCAAATGATATCACCCAAAACTTGTAGTTAATAAATAAAGCAATAATCCAACAGCCAAATATATTTCAATTCCAAGTTGAAAATATTTAAACCATTAAAAAAAAAAGCAACCAAAAAACTTAGCAAACCTTTGGTATCTCAGTCTCTACTCACGTAGAATGAGAAAAAAAAAATCACCATCCAATAATGAGGATTAGTATACAGAGAACCTCCCAGTAAATGTGGCCAGCATCAGGAAAATCCTTTTTTAGGGGACTCACTGAGAGTCAAGGAAGAAGATCGTTTCCTTGCATAATGCATGTTTCTGTCATGGAGGTTTTCAAAACATTGCCTAGATATGTGAAAACCAAGGGTCAACAATATTTATCTATTATTGTTGGGGGCAACTGGCTGTTTTTTCAAGGTTTTTTTTTTTTTTTTAAATATAGTTGACATGCAATGTTATATTTGTTTCAGAGATACAACATAATGATTCTACAATTCTATACATGACTTGATGCTCACCATGATAAGTGACAACTACTATTTTGTACCTTCTCCTTTTTTGAAATTTTAATCTTTTCATATGTATATATTTAATTAGCAATAATCGCGCCTCGGATAAACCTCATTGGCTACGATACTGCCACTGCGCAAAGCTCATATGTATATATTTAATTTTAAAATACTGTACTTCTCACTAAGAAAAGGATACTTAAATCACTGCACAACTTCCACAAAGACTGAGGCTATTACATTCAGATGCACATAAACATAACATCAGTCCCAAACTTTGGCACTTGGTTTAGGACAAAGACTGCATCTTCGGACTTTGAGATTTTTGTATATGAAATGCAGCACGTGACTAGAAGATGCTAAAAAACTTGCTTGGCCTCCGAATGTTATGGTATTTATAAGATAATCTTGTGTTTGGTTTTCTACCCCAAAGAACCAATTTCTGTGGTCAGCTTGCAAAAGAGTGCCACCCCATTAATAACAGATTTTATAATCCCAAGGAGAACACCTGCCAAGCTTCCTCCCCCTGAAAAGTTTTCTTTGTGTAAGAACCATGTTGGAAGACCTGGAGTGTGTCACATCAGCTGCCTAGGGAAGAATTAGTCATTACATTTGCAGACGGTGATAAGGCAGGCTAGGAAATCATGTTTTTAATAGTTTTTCAGAATGCAATTGTTTCATTCACTGGTCTGTGTCTGCAGCTTTGATGGGTGTTGTTAATAGTTCCTTCAGGCTTCTTACAGGGGCATGGCTGCCTGCTGTCAGCTTTGGTTTACTGGCTGTCAGCTGCTTGAGCATCCACTCCACGGAGAACTAAGGGGAAGCAAGAACAATCATCTCTCCTGAATCAGGTTGCCATTTGTTGGCCTGTGTTGTCCAGCGTCAGACATAGTGTGAACGTGCCCATCCCCACCGTGAGTAGCTACCTGTACCTGTGGTGTTTGACAGACTGGCTTCCTCTGTCAGGAGAAGGGACCTCTGGGAATGACTGGGGGCCGGCAAAACTTGACTCCATCATTTTCTCCAATGCAGTCACAGGATGCCTTTCCGCCTTTGAATACTGTGGGAAACCACATGCACAGAGTTGAGCTGGAGGATAAATTATGAGAGGAGGGCCTATAACACCATAGCTAGATATTGAGAAGTTACTGAACTTGCCCATAATTTGTCCACTGGGCACCTGATCAGGAGAATGACAGAGACATCATTGGCATCCCATTTCTCACACACTGAGTACGGTCTCCGTCCTCCCTCCAAACTCTGCTTAGATAAGGTCCATCCAGGAGGGTTCTCCACTTTAGAATGTAAAGTATGTCTTCTCATTTCAATTTACACCCATGGCACATTGTGCCTGACAGGCAAAAGCACAAGTATTTTTTATTCGATATACATTTTGTACACGCAAGAATTAATTAGTAGCTGGACTACAAATAATAGGGATTCAATAAATAGTGATTGAACGAACTTTGGAACATTCTCAGAATTATGAGGATATTGATTCAGAGTACCTGCCCTCGGCACTCCACCATTCTCCTCCTTCAGCCTTTGCCAAGTAGTTACTGGGCTTAATAAGAGAAATTTGTGAGTATTTCACTCTTTATAGCTAGTAAGCTGTCGTTTCACCTTTGACTATGATATCTTATAAGGCTCAGGAGCTTTTGGGGAAACCTATAGAGATGACACATTAAGAAAAACTTTGCCCCAAGGGAAATATCATATGGTATCTCAACCAGGCAGCAAGCTGTCGACTTTAATACTCCTGGGACACATAGCTCTTGAACAGGCAACAAGGGCTAGCAGGTTTCTCTTCCAGAAACTCCAGATAAAAACTATCCTGACAAACGACAATTTTAGAATGCTAACCAATCCAGAGAAAATTTCGAAATCTGGATATTCATATCTAATGTATGAACAAGAATTTTACAGAACAATGAAGACAGATATGCAATATACATATGGAAAAGTGTACAACTGCATTCATTGTAAAGGGATAAAAATCAGAATAGAGAAAATTAAATTTCAATAAGATCTAGTAAAGGTACAGATTCAAGAAAATTAGAGTTGGTACTAATATGTTGGGGTACAAATTGCCAATATGTTCCAAAATGTTAAATATACACACTCTTTGATCCAGAATGTTACTTCTAGGACTTCCCATCATTAATATGATTGTAAAAATTCAAAATAATATCATCACTAGAGTATACCAGTGGTACAGTTTTTAATAACAAAACAAAATAAATATAAAACACAAACAACTGGACACAATAGAAATATCCACAAATGAAAACTACACAACCATTGAAAAGAATAAAATCAAGGTACAAAAAAAAAGTATGCATAATATGAATCCATTTGCATAAATAAGGAAAATGAAGTGAACAGATATACATATATTCCAAGTGTGTATATGTGTATATACATATATTTAGTTTTATGTATACATATACACACACATATATAGATTTTATATGTACATGTACATATATATTTCTATGTGTGCATTTGTGTGTCTGTGTGTTTCCCATGCAACAACACAGGATGCAGATGAAAAAAAAAACAAAACAACTATTAACTGGATGTTATCCTTGGGGAAAAGTGTATCAGTGGATATGGGTTACTGAGATTAGGCAAAATGTCAAGGTTATGTAACTAACCTTAAGATTTCAATCTCTACTGTTTTCTTCTTAAGTACTTCCAAAATAAACCACATAGGGGCAGTCATAACCATGTCTTGAAACACTATCTCAATTCTACAAAATGGACTCACATAAGCAGGTCAGACTTTTTGCAAAATGGAGTAAATTGACACAGAAAAAAAGATGATATGGAGATAATTTGGAAAAGGTGGCTATTTTCAATAATCCAAAATTACAAAGATCCAAAAAAATGATGTAAATACCTTCATGTGTGCTTTTTTATTGACTAATTAAGGTTAATTATTACTAACCATCCATGGGAAAAGTGCAATGAATAGACATGTCACTGGAATATAACCAACATTCTGACTTTCTATCTGACCTTCAGGTTCTATAAGACCAACTAAGTGTTTGTTTGTTTGTTTTTTAATCCCAATTTTTAATAAATTGGTTTAGAAGACAAACTTGGATGCCTGGAATATTCAGCTACAGAAACAAGTGAGATGATCTGGAGACATCTGTGCCAAATGGGAGGCGGTAAGTCTCTGCTCCTGCAGAGGTCTATGGGGGCAACATCAGCCAAGTGTTCCTGCAGCATCTAGATTTTCTAGAGAAAATCTCTGCTGCTTTTTTTGGGGGGGATACCAATCAGTTTTTATTTTTATTTTATTTTAATTCTAGTGTAGTTAAAATACAGTGTTATATTAGTTTCAGGTGTGCAATATAGTGATCCAATAGTTCCATGCATCAAGATAAGTGTGCTCTTAATCCCCATCACCTGTTTCATCTATCCCCCTTACCCACCTCCCCTTTAGTAACCATTGTTTGTTCTCTATAGTTAAGAGTCTGATTTTTGGTTTGTCTTTTTTCTTTGTTCATTTGTTTTCTTTCCTAAATTCCACATATGAGTTAAATCATATGGTATTTGTCTTCCTCTGACTTATTTCACTTAGCATTATACTCTTTAGCTCCATCCATGTTGCAAATAGCAAGAGTTAATTCTGCTTTATGACTGAATAATATTCCTATATGTTTGGGTATACACACACACACACACACACATCCCGTATCTTCTTTATCCACTCATCTATCAATGGATGCTTGGGCTGCTTGCATAATTTGGTTATTGTAAATAATGCTGCAATAAACCTCTGCGGTGCATATAGCCTTTGCTTTGAATGAGAATTTTGATCCTGAAAGCTAAAAGGTTTTGTTAAAAATCCTGGATTAAAGTTTTGAATAGAATCAACCTGATTATGTTCTGCTTATTCATAGTGTCTATAATAGATACTATGTTCTAAATCTTTTCTTTCAAATGCTTGCATTGTTGTTATACAGTTGCTTCCGATTGTACTATTTTGGTCAATTAACACAAATTTATTCTCAAAATTTATTATTTTGGATTTTTCTTCTCTCTCACAGACTTTATGAGAATCATTTTCATTTCAGTGGCTGCATTTAACATGCGATTCAGGTTTAAGTTGCTGTACTCCTATCCAGGGTTGGTTGGAATTCTCAGGAGAACCCAAAGATGAAACAAACAAAAGACGCTAGTGGATTTTAAAGCCCTTGGCATCTACAGCTACAGCAAACATTAAATGAAACCCACTGCTAACCAAATTAACATAAAACCTACACTAAACATCTGTTTACCTCAGGATTATCCAATGTATCATGTCTACTTTTTAACAAAAATTATAAGGCATACTAGAATATATATACATAAATGAAGTCTGAAGATGCAAAATAAGGACCACAACTTGACTCAGATACCACAGAAAAGTTGGGATGATCAGACATGGAATTTAAAATAAGCACAATAACTATGCTTAGAGCTGTAAAGGGAAAGGTAGACAGCATGTGAGAACAGATGAGTAGTGTAAGTAGAGAGATGGAAACTCTAAGAAATACTCAAAAGTAAATCTAAATATAAAAAATACTGTAACATAAATGATGAATGCACTTGATAGGCTCATCATTAGAGTGCACACAACCAAGGAAAGAATCAGGGAACTTGAGTATTAATCAAAAGAAACTTCCTGGCATGAAACACAAAACAAAAACAATATATTTAGAAAAAAAGCGAAAAAAGAAAGGAAAAAATGATAAAATTGAAAAACTGTTGAAAAATTTCAAATGGTATAACATATGCATAACTGGAGTTACCGAAGGAGAAGAAAGAAAATGGAGCAGGAAAAATATGTGAATAGTAACTGAGAACTTTTCAAAATTATTGACAGACACCAAACCATAGATACAGGAAGCTTACAGAATATCAAAACACCATAAAGGATAAATACCAAAAAAATCTACATCACAGCATATCATATTCAAGCTGTATTTTTTTAAAAAGGAAAAGAGAAGTAAAGAAAAAAATAACACAAAAATAAAATAAAATGCTGAAAATAAAACCAAAGAAAATAAAATCCTGCTTATAGAAGAAAAAGATGAACAAATATAGTGGAATTCTAACCAGAAATCATGCAAACAAGAAAAGACAGGAGTGAAATACTTAAGAATAAACACCAAACTGAAAATATATCTCTGGTTAAATTATCCATCAAAAATAAAGGAGAAATAAAGACTTTCTTAGACCAACCAACAAACAAAAAACAGGAAATTCATCACCAGCAGACTTGTCCTGCAAGAAATTTTAAGAGAAGCTTTTCAAGGAGAAACAAAATGATATAGGTTAGAAACTCAGATCTACCTAAAAAAGGAAAAATGCCAGAGAAGTAATAAATAAAAGTAAATTAAAATATTTTATTTTTCTTATTATTAATAGATCAAGTTGAAAAAAAGTGTTTGTTCAAAATAATTGGGTATTGTGGATATACTGTATACACAAATTAATAATTGGCAGCAATTTTATAAAGAACAGGAGAAAGGAATTGTGAATACTCAATTATAAAATACCTGGACTAACCAGGTATTTGAAAGTAGACTTAGATTAGTTGTAAATATATATTATAAAATCTTGAGTAACCACTAAAAAATTATAAAAAGAAGTATAATTGATATGTTAAAAGAGGAGAAAAAATGGAATCACACTAAATAATTAAAACCAGAGAAGGAAGAAATAGAAAAGAACAAAAGAAACAAAGAACAGGTGAAAAGAACTGAAAATGGTTATAAATATGGAAGATATTAATTGAACTATATCATTAATCACTTTAAATATGAATGGTCTAAATACACTAATTAAAAAACAGATTATCAGCATGTGTGAGAAAAAAACCCAACTATATGTTGTCTATAAGAAACCCACTTATATAAAGACAGAGATAGAATAAAAGTAAGAGAGGAGGTAAAAATATATCATGCTAAAAGAAAGCTGGAGTAGATATAATAATTTCAGACAAAGCAGACTTCAGAACAAGGAAAAGTTTTAGGGACAAAGAATGATGTAAAAAGTATCTTTTACCTAATGATAAAGGGCTAATCCTCCAAGAAGATAAAACAGTTCTTAACATTTGTACACCTAGCAACAGAGCATCAAAATTCATAAGGCAACAACTGATAGAACCTCAAGGAGAAATAGACAAATCCACTATTATACTTGGAGTGTTCAACACCTGTCTATTAGTAATTGACAGATTCAGCAGTCAGGAAATCATTGAGGATACAGTTGATCCACACAGCACTTTCAATCAACTGCATCTAATTGATACTTATAAAATACTTCTTAAGTGGCAGTCTACACTTTTTTTTTTGAGCTCATGGAACATTCATCAAGATAAATCACATTCCTGGTTATAAAATACATCTTAAGAAATTTTTTTTAAAGATTTTTTTTTTTAAGTAATCTTTACACCCAGCGTGGGGCTCAAACTCACAACCCTGAGATCAAGTCTCATGCTCTACTGACTGAGCCAGCCAGTTGCCCCATCTAAAGAAATTTTTAAGAGACAGAAATCATAAATAGTATATTCTCAGACCATATTGCTAGAAATCAATAAGGAAAAGATAAATGGAAAATCCAAAACTCTTTGGAGAGTAAACAACATACTTGTAAATAACAGAAAGCTCAAAGAAAAGTCACAAGAGAAACTTTAAAATATTTTTAACTAAATGATAATGAAAATACAACTTATCAAAATTTGTGTTAGGTAATCAAAGCAGTGATTAGAGATAAATTTACAACATTAAATTTTTATATTTAAAAAGAAGAAATATCTAAAATCAGTCATCTGAATTTCTACCTTAGGAAACTAGAAAAAGAAGAGTAATTTAAACCTGAAACAAGCAGGAGAGAAATAATAAAAGAGAATTAATAAAATTGAAAACATGGGTGTCTGGGTGGCTCGGTTAAGCGTCTGCCTTCGGCTCAGGTCATGATCCTAGGGTCCTGGGATTGAACCCCACACTGGGCTCCCTGCTTGGCGGGAAGCCTGCTTCTCCCTCTCCCACTCCCCACCTTGCTTGTGTTCCCTCTCTTGCTGTATCTCTCTCTGTCAAATAAATAAATAAATTCTTTAAAAAATAAATAAATAAATAAAATTGAAAATAGGAAAAGAATAGAGAAAATCAACACAAGCAAAACTGATGCTTTGAAATGATCAATAACATTAATAAATCTCTGGTTAACTAACCCAGGAAAAAAAAAAAAAAGAGAAAAGATTATCAATAACAGAAGTGAAAGAAGCCATCACTACTACTCCCATGGACAGAAAAAGGTTAATAAAGGAACACTATGAATAACTGTATGCTCTCAAATTTGGTATCTTAGTTGAAATGGACCAATTTCTTGAAAGACACGTGTCATCAAAGTTCATGCAAGAGGAAATAGGTTAAGTTTAATCACCCTGTATCTATTAAAGCAACCTCCCTATTAACAAAATAAATGTCATTTAGGAGATCTGGAGATTCTAGGAAGGAATACAAACTTTGCTAAGGGAAAATGACTGTATTATAAATATATGAAAGAACATTAGTGGGAGGTGGGGATCAGGGGCATGCTGTCCTAAGTAACTTTGAAATGAGTGGAATCTGTAGACTAAAGGAAAAGTACTGCTCATAAACACTATCTGGCTGATAGATATATCTTTGATCTGTCTGCTGAGAGGGCTTAGAATCAAGGACATACTCAACAAAAACCTCCAGAAAATCTATACTGAACTGATGAAGTATGTCAAAATGACACAGGAACCAACTGAAAGAGCTACCAATGGCCACAGCTGAAAGAAGTTGATATAAAATAAGAAAAAATATTTATTAAATTATAACTTAAAGTATAAAATAAGTATCCATGAGTTCATACTCTTAGATAAATGATGGACTTAATAAATAAATGAGGAACAAGAGATAAACTCTTTGCAGTAGCATTCCAAATAACATGTAGATACTCTGCCTTTACAAAGGGGGAGCATAACTCCCACTCCTTAAGTGTGGGCTACACAGAGTCACTTCCTTCCAAAGAGAACTCTATAGAAAGGAAGGGAAGAGTAAGATCACAGGGGAGACTCCTAGCAATTACTACCTCAGGTGACAAAGTAATCATCAACAGTGTTAAATCATATTGATAATGTGCACTTTTGATGAGTGATGATTTGGCACTTTATCTCTGTTGTCTTTCTCCCCACACTCCATTACCCCCAATCTAATCACAAGAAAAACATCAAACTAATTCCAGTAGAGCAGCATCCTACATAATACTTGACCACTACTCCTAAAAACTGTCAGAGCCACTAAAACAAGGAAAATCTGACAAACTGTCACAGCCAAGAGGACATATGACAACCAAATGTTATGTGGTATCCTGGGTGGAATCCTGGAACAGAAACAATTAGGTAAAAACTGAGGAGACCTGAATAAACTCTGGATTTGAGTTAGTAACAAGGCATCACTATGGGTTCATTAATTTTAACAAATGTACCATGTTAATATATGAGGCTAATAGGAAAAACTGAGTAGAGTGTATATGGGAACTCACTGTACTATTTTTGCAACTTTTCTGTACATCTAAAACTGCCTTAAAAAATAAAGTCTACTTTAAAAAATAAAAAAGTTATCGCTTCTCAGCCTTTTGGCTAAGATCAAGTGTAAAAAATAAAAAGTTTAAAAAAAGCAAAAGATACATACCCCCAAAAAAGAAGCAAAAGAAGCAGAAGCAGAAGCAGAAGCAGAAGCAGAAGCAGAAGCAGAAGCAGAAGCAGCAGCAGCAGAAGAAGAAGAAGAAGAAGAAGAAGAAGAAGAAGAAGAAGAAGAAGAAGAAGAAGAAGAAGAAGAAGGAAAAAAAGAATGAGAAGAGAGAGGACAAGGATGAGGAGGAGGAGGGTCCGGGAGGAGGAGGAAAAGAGAAATTTAGAAACTAAAGGTAGAATTCAGTCTTTATTTTCAGCTATAGGCCCTCAAGGTGTAGAATCCACTCAGCAAACAGTCTGCAACAAACCTCCTTAAAGGCAGCGTAACTGACCACGATTTAATAAATTTTTATGCTCTATGCTGAAATCATTTCTTAGGATTCCTTCCAAAATTTATACACTTCCATCCCTGGGAGGAGTTACGGTCTGCATAATTTTATCCATGAGATAATATCTCCAGTGAAGCTGCCCGTCTGGCCCTTTCCATTAACATTGCTGTACACTGTTACAAAGTATGGTAGGTGACTTCATGTTCTTTCCTTGCACTCATACAGATCTTGACTTTTTGTGTGTGTACCTGTTTTGTTAAAACCTCATTCGGTATAACGTTCAAAATGTCACTTTAATACCTAATAAGGAGATGACACGGTCCATTCACTGGTCCTTCCAACATGAGCTGAATTGATTTCCTTTTAAACACCCACAGAGGCCCTGGTCAGTACTGTTATCTCTTGGCGAAGCACTCATCCCAACTGGCTTTCCTGAAAGCTCGCCTTGTGGGGGCTCCTGGGTGCTGCGGACCTCTGCTGTTGTTTGCACCGTCACCTGCCTTGCTCCTGACACACTGTTGATGGCGCACCAAAATCAATAGACCTGTCAAATGAAGCAGGCTCATGTTGGAAGTGGAGCGCAGACGTTTCCAGGCCTGCCCGATGCTCGCAGCAGGAGTCAGAAGGGTAAATGAAAGCGTGTCTGTGTTGGAAAGCAATGATGACAGAGCTGATAATCACCTGGTCTGGAACCCCAGGCAATAACGGCAGGAAGGAGGATATTTTTAAAGGGTTTTAAATGTTTGTCTCTCTCTCTGCATTGCTCCCAACTCCTCTCTGTCTGTGTCAAAATGTTCTTTACTGGAAGTCTGACTTAGGAGCCCAGAGCATGGTGAAAATGAGTGATTATGGTATATTTTAAAGCGTGATTTCTGATGCAAGTAATTAAAAACAATTTGACCACTGTTGCTGTTAGGAAATTTTGCACCATATCCCACGCAGGAAGAATGATACCAACTGCAGTCAAACTTCAACCCATTTCCGTGGAAGCAAGATACACTTTCTATGCATGGGCTATAGCAACCACTGCTCCTCACTCCTACCCCCTATGACCCACCTTCTCACCTCAACCATGTGCCCCTTTCAGCCAGGGAGACTGAGCACATGCCATCATTCCCTCTTCTGAGGGAGCTCTTTGCTATTCTTATATTGTCGGGTCAGCTCCCAGACCTGCCTTCTATAAGCTCTAACAGGACTGTTCACTCACTGTTGACTGGAGGCCTTGGCAGATTCGTTGTGGGATTTTTTGGTTAATATCTCTCACCTACAGTAATCAGTAAGCTCCTTGAAAGTAAGGACACCATCATTTTGGGTCATCATTATATCCCTGGTCCTTAATGCAGCGCCTGGTCCTTACTAAATATTTAATATATATTTGAATAGATGAATGTATGAATCTATATTGAATCAACAAGTTAGAATTTGATATATACAACAAGAGATCAAGTTTTAAACCAGAACTATTCAAAGTTAACGTTGATTCATGCTATAAAGACGTTACCAATTACCTCTTCTGACCAACCCTCTTACAACTATCTGACAGAACTTCAGCTCACTCCCAAGACTCAGTTCGTATGTCACCTACTTTGGGCAGGATTCAGTATTCCCCCCAGACAATCACAGATGTCCTTTTCCATTCTCTGATAGCTCTGTGACTTCATGTATCTACATTAGAGAACAAGTGCTGTATATGCTTACATACTTGTTTCTACCACGAGCCTGTGAGCTCCCCGATGTCAGGATCCATCTCTTCTGTTTGTAAGATCTTCATACAGTGCCCAGCATAGAGAAGTGTTTAATAAGTATTACAGAATAAATGGATGCCTCTCTCTACCAATCATCAAGGCTGTGTTAGGCACTAAATTCTTATGACTCTCCTAATGCATGCAAATATTATCTTCCAATACTTTCTCATTGAATGTTACTCCCCTAAACCTATCTTTCCTGAGAGGGTTCTTGAAAAAAGCGTGGGAAGGCATACATAATTTTATTCCCTTACTTTTCACTTAGGTATATTTTCTCTTGATTTTAAGAGAGAAGGGATCATCTCTCTTTTTAAAAAATTTTTATTGTTATGTTAATCACGATACATTACATCATCAGTTTTTGATGTAGTGTGATCATCTCTCTTTTAAGGACTTTCTGATTCCTGAATCAGGCTGAGAAGTGTCGCTCAGGCTGGAAGTTATAATGCTAGCTCTAGCCCTCTCTCACGCAGGACACAGTCAATGAGGTCAGTTCATCTCTCTGAGTCACAAATGCTTCATCTGTTAATGACGATAAGGCGCTCGATGCTTCTACCGCACTGCCAGGTCTAGTTCTGCAGCCTCTGAGTCAAGTGTTTCCAGCGTATCATGTTGCTTCACTGAGGACTAGGTGTTTCACATCTTGTTAAATGACTGTAAAGTGAAACCCTTCCCCATGAATGTTTAACGAACTTAAGGGAATGCCAGATGCAGACAATTCATTTGTTAAACACTGCAATTTGCAAAGAATTTCAAGTAGTTAACCTGGGCTTCAAGATAAAATAAAGACAGATTTGCCTGATATGGTGTCCCAGCAGGAAATTTTCCCTCCCAAGGATTAGAGTGTTTGTGGATAACCCATCACCCTTTGTGTAGTAGAAACAATGATAGCACTCCTATGCTGGGCATTCAGAATTTCCTACTGGATGCACTATGCAACTTGAGCTTGGACTCTGGATTTCCTCCCCACTCTTGATATTTGGGGAGGATAATTTTCTGTTGCGGGGGGAGGGCTATCCTGTACATTGTGGAATATGTATCAGCACTTCTGCCCTCTGCTCATAGATGTCTCTCAAGCTGTAACACCCAAAGTCTCTCCAGACTTTGCCAAAAGTTCTCTGGGACAACACTGCCCCCTGTTGAACCGCTGAGTTATAAAGTTGTGAGTTTGCCTTTCTGCTACTCACAGGCAGGCTGGCAGCGATAAAATTTTTTTGAGTCCCATTTCCCTCTTGTGCACATAGGGGGTGTAAATTAAGTCGTTGCTGTTAGGACGAAACGAGGCGATGTATTTATATCATTTAGCATGATTCTGTATATGTACTCAGTCCATGATATTTGCTATTATGATGATCACGATTTCATTTATCATTGTTTGCTTTTAACATTGACGTTGGTATTTCCTCAAAGATCTTGCCAGAAGAAGAAAGAAAAAATAGACCTACAAAGAAAAACTGCTTTACTGAATTTTCTTCAATACCCTTGCTTTTTTCAATATTCATGCAAAAAATCTGAGCCACACATCAGATTACTGCTTGCCCTCAGACCAGTGCTACCTGGCTTCCAGCTACATAGATGTCCTCTATACTTCTCCTTGCATATCTTCAGCATAAAATGGAAGGAGAGCAAATGCTCTTAAAACTTTCTTTTCCTTTCCAATGTATTATTGATATATATTCTCCATTACTATTTTCTCCCATAATACACTACATGAAAAACTACAGTCCAATTGTTATTTGATTCTTATAACAAAAATAGGAGCAAGAGTATCAGCAGGACATAACTCACCAGACTGAACATTTGACTAGAAATATATGGACTAAGATTGTACTACACAGTCAAATAGTTAAATGTAAATTTAAAAAATACCATGTTCTCCTATTAAATTAGCAAAAGAAATGATGACAAAGGTATAACAAACCTAGTAGTGACCCACATTGCTTTCTAGCACTGAAACTGATATGTGCCTGTGGGAGAGCAACTTATTTATTCCAGTCTAGTCTGGTTAAAGGGACCTCCCTTGGGCCCAAGCAGGCGAAGTGTAGGCTGTTATGGCCAGCATGCATGTGTCTCCTCGATGCACCTCACTCTCCTTCTCCAGGGTCCTTACAAGCCTTCCTTTCCTATCTATTCTCTGCCTCAACTCCCAGCTCAGCCTAAAACTGATGATCCCTTGAAATGTATTGTCCTAGCTGACCACACCCCAAGTCAGAGGAAAAAAAATGTCCTATATATATTCTCTTTATCCTAAATGGGAGAAATATAAAGACACTTTCCCACATCTTATCTTGGGCCCTGTGGGAATGATCTAGTTGAGCCCACCCTCTGCTTCCCTGGCTAACATACAAAATGTGGGTATGGGTGGGCCGAGAGGGGAGGAGAGGGAAAGAAAAAGAAAAGAAAATCCAATGTGCCCCAAAGTCTTTCAAATGTTGCAACCCCATACACTTTGTAATTTCTTGTTATTCTAATTCTAATCATTCCAATCAAATGAGGGGTGGGGATGCATATGAATGAGGAGTTTATTTTCATAGTCCTTTAATAGTAAACAATAGGAAAGAACAGGAATGTCTACAAGAAGAGAAGGATGAGGACATTGTGAAGTGGCCACCTTGTGGACAATTATGCTATCTCTCAAATGAGTTTGTGGAGAGCGTAAAGCAGACAGAAAATGCTATTGATCATCTGTTTGGTGAAAATGAAGGATACAAAACTATATGTGTGTTTTGGCTGCAACCCTGTAAAACGCATAGGGACTGACCCAGACTCTTCCCAACCAAACTCTAGACAGCCTCCTCTGAGCCCTCTTTTCTACTGGGCCTTAACTTTGGCCTCTAAGAATTGCAGATTCCCAGCACAAATGACTTCATTCACTCATCCCCACGTTAAAAGACTTGAGTAAACTCTAATATAGTCCCTTTCTCTGTTTTTTAATAGCCTCTAATAGCTCAAGGCTTCACCCCTAGAATGACCCTAACCTTCCTTAAAACACCTGCCTGAAAAACAAAACAAAAACAAAAACTCCAAAGTCTCCAAAAGAATTTACTGTTTGTTCTAGCCAATGCTGGAGGAGGAAAGGCCCCTGACCTGCCTTTCTTGGAGCATTTACTTGAACAAGGCTTATAAATGTAAGCTGCCCTTTGTCATTTTGAGATGAATATGTATCTCCAACAACTCAGGAGTTTCTTTCTCAAGGACCTGAAAGCCAAATATTTGAAATGTAATAAGGAAGGATAGGACCTCTGTCTCCCTGTCTCTGTGGAAGTAACAGAATTCTAAACTCCATTAGTTGTCAGCTGACTAGCACACTGACCAACTCTGATTTTTTACTTCCCTGACTCTGTCAAGCCCCCACTGATTCCTCTCTCTATTCCCTCATTCTCCCTTTAAAACAACCAGTCACCTCTGTACAAGTTGAAGTTGAGTTCAGTTTGTGCTGCAGCTTCTTCCATAATGCAAAAATACATTACTGATTAAAATCTGTCCTTACTATCTTAACTAGTGACTGGCTTTGTTTCTCTTCAGCAGGTCCAGTTGCTAAGGAATTGAAACCCTCCATCACTGCATTTGTGTGGTGAGGTGGCAAGATAATACTCAGAAATCATTAGCAAAACCATCCCTTCTGTTACAGAAAAGAACAGTCCCCACATAACTATGATTACAAGTTTAACAAAACTTTGCTGGGAAGCAATTCTGATTTATGAATTCCACACTAAACATCTAAGTACATCTGTTATGCATAGCAAATGGTTACTTTCTGGGTAGATTTTTTAGAATCACAAATGATGTATAAATTCCCAGTGATTTATGCATTGGGAGGGGCATGAATATGTCCTGGGTGATTGTCTATTATACTCAAATACTAGGTTTATACCACAGCCTTTGTTCCTTCCTTTTGTGTCTCAGAATCTGGAAGTGCAATCTTATATGGGGGCAAAGAATTGTTACCTTGAGAGGAATATTTCAGTGTGTCTTAGATGATATTTGCTTGTCTTTAATTAGTGTTTTGTAATGTATCTCAGAAATGATTAAAACAACTGTAGAAAGAATGTAGGATTCAAAGAGCTCGTATTTCAAGTTCTGCTATCTATTTAAGGTTTGGTATTAGGACATACTGACTCTGAGAATACAACTCTCCCTTCCCACCTCTCTTACCTTTGACATCTCTCACACCCCTTACTTACCTTGGAGTTCCTTGAATATAGTACACATTCCATGGCTCTTTTTTTTCTGTTTTTCCTAGTCTCTTTGACTAGCTGATGAACATGTCACCCATCCAGCTCCCTTTGGTTTCCTCACCAATCTATTGGAATGTCAACCATCTCAGCCCACATACCCCCTCTGGTTCTGGTGTCCGTATCTCTTACCACATTTAAGTTCCCATAAGGTAGAGAACATTGTATCCCTGGGCCCCAGCACAATTTCCAACATGTAGTTAGAATGTAATAAGTCATTATGGAACAAACAAATGAAGCTCTTTTTTTCTTCTAGAGATTAATTTATATTGCAGATTGTAATCAAAAGCTGAGATTTAATTTTTCTCTGTTTCAACTTGTACATGTGCACATGCCTACACACCGAACTGCAAGATGATTTAAGGAAAAATCTACAAAGTACTGAAAAAAATATACAAGTCTGATCCCAAGCTCCCATCCCCTCTGAACTGGAAGCACTGAGGTGGGTTGGAGGAACAGAGGTATAGACAGGAAACTTACATTTTGCAGCTGGACATGATTTTTCACCAAGTTCTCTGACTTTGCCATTGTGCTGGATGCTTTGAGGCTATAGTTTTTACCATTTTGTGTTTCTTTCAGCTGCTCTTGAATTTGTTTAGCTTGTTTCCTGCAGGTTTAAATAAACAAACACATAAATAGTTACATCAGTTTGTTCTATTCATATTTTGGGGGTTCATTCGTTCCCAACATCTCTATTTGTCATTTGTGAAAGCTGGAAAACTCAGTTAACAAAGAACATCCTTCCTTCATTTTCAACCTACCAACCCCATTTGATAAGTTCTAATTTGGAGAGAAGCTGGTTTTATCTATCAACATCCTGGGATTCACACCCAGTGGTGTGCCAAGGGCAGAGAGAAGCATAACACATCATCCTGGCCCCCAGAGATGCAAGAGGTCCCTAACCCTTAGTGCTCAGAGGTAAAGAATTAGAAATGCTCTGCAGTAACCAGTGGAAAAATGTGAAGCTTGTACCTAGCAGCCACATATAACATAGTACAAAGTTACATCTCTATTTGTTACATTTACATTTCCAAACATGTGTAGTTTGATCGCATAGCCTGCATATATACCATGAGTATATTTTCTCTTCTACAATTTAGAAATAGCTCATTTATTGTTACCATTAGACCTGAATGTAAAGATTTTTATTTCTACTTTGTAAATAATAATAAAAATATAGTTAAGTCTTGAAAGAACATCTGCTATGTGCCAAGCATCATTTTAAGCGTTTTCGATGTATCAACTCACTTATTCTTCACGATAATTCTGTGTGATGAGGCATTAACCTATACTCATTTAATATATGAGGAAACTGAGGCACAGAGAAGTTAAATAATTTTTCCAGAGTCACATTGCTAGTAAGTGGTGGAGCTGAATTTGAACCCAGCCCATCTGGCTGCATACTCTGTACTCTCAACCACCACTTGGGACTGTCAAACCCCTTGCCCATATTTCCACAGCTTCTCAGTGGAAAGACTGAGACTATTCTCGAGTTTCAGACTCTGAGTAAAGTACTTTTGTCTGTATATGTGGGTGACTGTTGCTTAAGTCATACAGTGGCTACACCAGAAGGATGCAACAAACTACTCCCTTATTAGCTGCTCTCTTCCAAGGGCTTTACAGTAATTATATATCAGCAGAAGACTCAGTGCCCATAAACACACACACACACACACACACACACATTGCAGAATCATCCTGCCCACCCCGAACTTTTAACTCTTCCTAAGATCCCTGTCAAAGATAGAGCCTTCGGTGGAATATGTGCACGGTTTCCTGCAGAGAACTTTTCCTGAGAATGGACTTGGGTATCAGAGGGACTGGGATTTGAATCCCAGCACTGCCACCCACCACTTCTATTTTGATTTCCTAAATTGAAATGACTGTTTTCCTAAACTTCTCTGAGGCTCAGTTTCCTCATTTGTGCATGGTGTTGTAAAAGCTAACTTCCATGGGTACTGTAGAAACCGAATATGAGAACACCTGTAAGGTGTTGATCTGTTCCCCTTCTCATCGTTTAGCAAGCTTAGTTGTATGGGCAGATCCTACAGAGAAATTAGAACATTGGCTCAAAGATAAAAGAAAGGATGGTATTAATTGCATCTCTCACAAGCAAGTGACAGTGTTTGCTACCAGATTTGGAAGTTCTGAGCATCATTAACTCTTTTGAATTTATAATAGCAGTGATGTAGCTCTGTTTGTTTAAAAATTTTTTATCTTTTCAATTGTTTTGGGGGGCTTTTATCTCCAGTACCTTTAGTTGCTTTAATACAGTTGTAATAATATATCTATTTCCTAAGAGCTAACCTGTAGCCTATTGTTAAAAATAAATCTATCATATCAGCATCTTATGAAGCACATTATAGCCACAAAATCCCATCAGGGATTCACTGATGAAGGAAACAGGAGATCAGGAGGTTCTGCCCAAGTAAATTATCATGAGGCAGTAAAGGGGACTTGGCACAGAGTGAAGACCCAGTTACTCTCTGAAGGATTAAATAGTAGAAACATTAACTATCTGTTCAGTAATTCTGTAATTCAGTGTCCGGGAAATGCCGACTTCTGAAAGAATTTTCCTCATAAAAACGCGTGACTGCAGTTTCCTAAGTCCTTATATAATTTGCTTTGCTTTACTGGCTTCTCACTGAAGTCCCAACTCACTAATATTCCAGGATAAACAGGCTTTCCTTTCTGAACCAGAAAGGTATCATCCCTACCCTGTCCCAAACACACATATTTTTGCTCTTTCCTCCCTCACCCAGCAGATGGGAACCAGGACAGGAGAGGTGTCTGATTAAAATACCATTAGCTCTCTCACAGGAGTCGATGCTCTGGGAAAGACAAGATACGGGCATTGTACACTAGAACCCTACTAGCCTAACAATGTCAGTGTTAACATTTTATAGTTCATTGAGATTTAAGTTTCTCTGGTCCAGTTCATCAGAAAGAAATGGCATGTATGGGCACCTGGGTGTCTCAGTTGGTTAAACATCTGCCTTCAGCTCAGGTCATGATCCCAGGGTCCTGGGATAGAGTCCCGCATCAGGCTCCCTGCTCTGCGGGGAGCCTGCTTCTCCCTCTCCCACTCCCCCTGCTTGTGTTCCCTCTCTCGCTGTGTCTCTCTCTGTCAAACAAATAAATAAAATCTTTAAAAAAAAAAAAAAAGAAAGAAATGGTATGTAAGTTGTGGAATATCAGGCATCACAAGTACACTGGTTGGCATTACTGGTAATGTTGTGGGATGGGTTCCTGGGGAAGCAGGCACTGAGAGGGAGACAGCATGCAGGATTTTTATTAAGGGAGGCTCTTTGGATCATATTTGTTTTAGCAACTGGAGGGCTAAGATATTCACTGCTCAAGAGAATCAAAGCTGCATATCAGAGCACTCACTGCCTGTCTTTAACAGGCTTTCCTTGGGCTAAAATCTTTGACTTCCGAGTGTGATACCTATAGTCAGGGCTGGTTTTTACTGGGAGCACCATTTTTCCTTTTTCCTTCTGTTTTTCCCAGTCGTGATCATTATTTGTCCTAGCTTCTACCTCCTGGAACATCTCCTCTCCTATCCCAATTCCGTTTTTTAGAGTTGAATTGTGTCTTGCACTTCCCAAGTCTACTAAGGACTCCTACAGGCAGCCTCACACTTCTTACCCATATGAGTTGAAAGTAAAAAGAAACCTAGAAGAATTTATAGTTGCCACGTGAGCCCCATCAGCCAGATCTGAATAGCTCAACTAATAGTTCCATTAACCACTTATGGGAATATATGAGCTTATTGGAAGTGATGAGAAGATAATTTCTTTCATTGTGTCCTTTAGAGTTGTGGAGGTTCAGTTAACTCAGAAAATCCTCTAAATCCAAGAAGGTGTTGATCACTTCTACCTCATCATGTTATCTACCTTCAAACTTTCATCTAACAATTTGCTATAATATTCCATGTGGTTAAGTAATGCCATACCAAGGGTCACAAGACAATGGACAAAGGACCAGAGTGGTAGATCTGAGGAATTATTGGAACTAAAATATAAATGATCCAAGGGAATATGAGCTTTTGGGTAACTCCTGACTCTCTGGCTAGAAACTGTATATCCCAGCATACAGAATGCTGGTTTGAGTGCATTTATTTAAAAACCAATGATGGAGAGTTCCTAGAACCCTAGAAGACTTGGCACTTCCAAGATGAAGTCAAACAAATGATACACATATTAACAACCTTATGGTATGTGTGAAAGTAAGGACAGATTAAGGTAGAGTCTGCCTATGCTATTATCCCTGAGATCTGGGGATGGGAATTAGAATTCCAGGAATGAGTGGAAAGACACATGTGCCAGTGTGATATAAAAATTTACACTGCTTTCAGCTATATAGATTAGATGCTTGGTGTGAGGTGTAGCACTCCTCTCCGGCAAAGAAAAATAAAGGAAGACCCTGCCTGGAAATTGTGCTAGAAGGAAATACACTCTAGGTCTCTAATGAGAAATGTAATTCCACTCGGAATAGCCTTCAATTTTTAGTATTACTTTATTATTCTCACATTTTCTTATTTATTTAATTTTTAATAAAAATGTGTCCCAGCTGGGCAGGCAGAAAGACAACATCCTGATTAGTGTTCCTCCCCTGGCTCAGTTCTGGAAGTCCCCCAGAATGAATGATGTTGCACAGTGTTTACATTAAACCCCCACACCTCACTAAGGTGACGTTAGTATGAGGGGAAACTGGGTCTGGGTTATGTGGGATCTAGCTGTACTATTTTCACAGTAATTCTGAAAATCTAAACCTATGCTGAAATAGTTCATTAAAAAATAATAGCCCCAGGAGGAGGTGTTCGTCTCAGAGCCCACGTGCTGCCTGGAGAGGGAGAGATTGACAGCCCTGAAGATGGAGGTCCTCGAGTCATCCAGCTGCTCTCCGTTCTTGTGATTGTCATAATCAGTCTTTCCCTTACATGTGGTACAACTATAAATTATACTCTAAAAATAAGTGATTAACCACCACTTGATGGTAATTTGCTTATTGTTAAATACACAACTTCTTTCCTGTGCACAGCACTTGCAGGGAGACCCTTTGAACACCCTGTGGCTTATGATTACCCCTCTCGTGCCCCGGTGCATGCGCTTCACTCTGTATGCTCTTCACTCTGTAGTTACCCAGCCTCTCAGTTGCAGTGTGGAAAACCGTAGGCGTTAACCATAGCAAGCCTTCATTATTTACTCTTTGGAACACCATGCTATGCTCTATAGAATGCTATCCCATTAATCCCTGACAAATTCTATAAGGTAAGTATTATTTTCGGCCATATTTTACCAAAAAAGAAACCGAGGCTGAAGGACTGGATGCAATTTGCCTAATAATACACAAAAAGCAAGTGGCACCCCGGTGATCTGAATGCAGGTGTTGAGTGAGGCATGTAAAATCCTGACCATATATCACGTAAGCTCCCTAGAGGACGCCAAGCATTATGGGCGGCACCAGGGCATGATAATCCTGATTATTCACCCTAAATAGTTTCACCTTCCACCATCTAGCAGGAGGACCGTGGGAGCCAATGTGGTAGAGTGGTTTGGAGCATGCAATTTCAACTAGGACTGGGGAAATTCAAAGACCCCATCTGTGTGGCTTTGACAAATTAATATTTTAAAATTAACTTCTGTTATTATTTGAAAAGTGCAGCAATAATGAACAATTCCAATTGTTGTGAGGAATGGGGGATAAGCTCAGTGTCCCTGACAAAGGGTTCTCAAAAATGAACACTAATAACTGTCACAGCCAAGAGTTGCCTAGGAGACGTGACAATTAAATATGATGTGGTATCCTAGATGGGGGCCTGGAACAAAGTGCATTAGGTAAAAGCTAAGGATATCTGGAAGTATGAACTTCAGTCTGAATATTATTTCATTCATTCATTGTGACAAATGCAACATACTAATATAAGACACTAGTATTAGGGGAAACTGGGTCTGGGTTATGTGGGATCTGTACTATTTTCACAGTAATTCTGAAAATCTAAACCTATTCTGAAATAGTTCATTAAAAAATAATAGTTACTAATTATGGATTCATACCCGAGTTTCCATTATTTTTTAAAATCATAATTGCTGTTCTTTTTAAAGATCAACATATACAACATGCAGACAGGTGTCATAAACTATATCTGGAAATGGACCCATTTTTAGAAGAGCAAATGTGTAGACAAATATAGGTCCAATGAAAAGCAATTACACATTGGCTTGCATTTCAGACAAGCTGTAGGAATAGAATCTGCGCCAACTTCTTAAGGCTTGCGTGACTTAAATAAAATTTCCATAAATAAAACACCTTTATCAAAGTCCCTTTGGAATAAATATATTTGTATGTATATATAGGTATGTATATATTTTATTATACTTTATTAGTCAAAGTTAGCACCTTTATCATAGCAAAAGTTTTGGTTTCTTTTTTTTTAAATTTATGTATTTATTTACTTAAGTAATCTTTACACCCAATGTCGGGCTCAAACTCACAACCCTAAGACAGGAGCCACATGCTCTTCTGACTGAGCAGCCAGGTACCACAGAAGTTTTGATTTCTTAGCAGGGTAAGTATGGGGGATATTTGAGATGTGCTTACCAATTGATGAAACAAAGTAGATCTTATAGTATTCATATTTCATAGTTGGCTGAAACCTTTATGGGTATCAGGTAAAAATACTATGAAAGGAAAAGTGTGGGTTTTTTTTTTTTCCAAAAAAGTCTAGTATTTGTTGACAATACTTAGGTCTACACCAGTGACCTCTCTATTCAGAAGTGTTAACCCCTTAGTGATAGGCAGATACTGAGCTGTTACTTTTGGCAGGTAATCAGAAACTGCAAAGAACATGGGGTGTTCATGATCACAGAGAGGAATGATCACTATGTGCACCAAAGAGAAACCACACACACACGCACACACACACGCACGCACACACGTGCACGTGCACACATACTGCATATACTCCCCACAGTCTATAAGAGATTCTAAGTCATTTGTAGATGTTTGATGGACCCATTTGCCTGGAGCAGAGATTGTGAAGTTAAAGAAAGACAAAGTGCTTCCTCTGAGAAGTAACCTTTTAACACTTGAGAGAGATGGTCTTACTTGCTTTTGAAGTAGAATGCTGCACAGAACATGCCCACGATGACAATTCCAAAGATGATACACGAAATTGACAGCACCTGCCTTTGATACACTTCTTCACTCTCTGTGAATTTGAAAAAAAGAATTAGAATGGATGTTAGCAGGGCACTATTTCTATCCTTGGACTTCTGAGTTGGTAGGAGCTTTTCAAAGCAAACTTTTTTCCCCTGTCATGAATAGGAAAACACGAGGAAGTTATTATGATTCAATTTCTTTGCAATCATCTCCAGGCTGGCTGGTTGTTATTTTTTGTATATGCATGGTTAAAACACACTTATACACATATAGCACAATGATGAATCTTACTATCAAAAGGCATTCCATAAATTTAGCACATACTGGGACATATGTTTTTGAAATTATGGGGCCCCGAATAACCTCCCAGAGAAAGAAATATGTGTCCGCCAGAATTTCCTGTGCCAGTGATGACTTCCAATTTATTTTATGTGATACTGATGCCACTGTATTTTCTGATTTGGTCCTCGGCTGTCTGTCTCCCATTCATCCATCCACTATTATGACTGACATCACTAATGAAAGAGAACCTCAATATGTATGTGAATATTTATTCACCCATTCTTGACTACTTCAATACCAATGATCTGGCACAGTAATCTCAACCTCCATTACCAAGGTCATATCTTATAGCTTCTTATCGCAAAAAAATAAGAATTCAAAAATAAGCATGTCACTTTTTAGCCATTACCATTTACACTCCCAGCTCATTTCTGAAGTGTGTCTACTGAAGCAGTTCTTCCAGCTCATCAAGACCTTTTTATCTATAGGTCTCAGAACTTTCTATCTGTTAATTATTCTCCCCTTGTCTTCATTTTCTTTCTTTCTTTACACAGAGAGACTATGATCCATGATTACACTCATTCACTCTCTTGCAAATACCCTCAACTACTGATCTCTTTCTCTTCCCCTTTAACCCATTTGGCAGAATAACTGCATACAAATCCAAGAAGCTGCCTTTTTCATACCTCTACCTTGAGCAGCTCAGAATTGGGAGAGAAGATTATACAATCAGGAAGATGGGCAGCAATAAAAGTTGACAATGGCATTACTTAAGTGACATCTAATAGTGACTAATGACCTCATCAGCCTGCTTCTCCATTTTTCTAATGGTTACCCATACCTCCTCCATATTACTCAAACATCTGACTTACTCTCCCTCACTTTCAGATCTCCCTATATATGTTATAAAGAAAAGGAAGTCTGAATAGTATAAATCATCTCTACTTATAATACAAAATACACAAAATTAACTGCATCTGTATCTATTATTTTGTTTCTCTCTTAACATAGTGCAGTAGTTCTCAAACTTTACAGTGCATTGGAATCACCTTGAGAACTACTGAAGAACCAATTGCCACCTACTTTCTCTCCTAGAGTTACTGATTTAGCAGGTATGAAGTGGAGACAGAATATTTGCATTTTTTTTAAAGTTCCAAGGTTTCCAAGGTGATTCTGATGTTGCTGGTCTGTGAAATATACTTTGAGAACCACTGAATAGAACAAATAAACAAGAACAAATAAAAAGATACTCAACATCATTAGCCATTGTAGAGTTGAAAATTAAACTATAATGAGACACATGGCATCGCTACTAGAATCACTAATATTAAAGGCTGACCATACCAAGGGTGTGAACAATTTGTATTCTCATGTACTTCTGGTAGAAATGAAAAATGGTATAACCACTTAAAAAATAGTTTCATAGAAAGTTAAGCACATACCTATCTTATGACATAGCCATTCCATTCCTAATGGACTATGCAAGCATATGTTCATTATGTACATAAATATTCATAGCAGCTTTACTTGCAATAGCAAAAAAACCAAAAAACTAAAAACCTGGAACAATCCAAAAGCCAATTAGCAGGTAAATGAATAAACAAACTGTGGTATAGCCATACAATGGAATCTCACTTAGCAATAAAAAGGAATGAATTAGTGATATAAGCAAATCTACACATGAATCTCAGAATAACTAGGTTGAGTGCAATAAGTCAGACAAGAAAAAGTATCTGTTGTGTTATTCCAGTTATATAAAATCCTGGAAAATGGAGGCATGCCTGAGTGGCTCAGTAGTTTAAGCGTCTGCCTTTGGCTCAGATCATGATCCCGGGGTCCTGGGATTGAGTCCCGAGTCAGGCTTCCTGCTCAGTGGGGAGCCTGATTCTCCCTTTCCTCCCCACTCATGCTCTCTCTCACTATCTCTGTTGCTATCTCTGTCTCTCTCTCAAATAAGTAAATAAAATCTTAAAAAAAAAAAATCCTGGAAAATGGAAACTAATCCATAGTAGCAGAAAGCATGAGTGGATAGCTGGGGTCAGGAGTAGGGAGGAGTAGAGGAAAGAGACCACAAAGTGACATGAGGAGACAACTGGAGAGTCACAGATATGCTCATTGTCTCAAATGTGATGATGTTCTCATGATGAATACTTATGTCAAAATGTATCAAATGATAAGTTTCATATAAGTGCTTTATTTTACGTAGCAAATACAGTAGCAAGTATAGTAGCAAAATATTAATCCTGGGGGACAAAAGAATACAGGGAATATAGAAGTATAGACATAATATAAAAAAATACATGCTTGATACAACATTGTTCACCCATACTAACCAGTGTCTTTTTCTTCCACCATGTCTAACATTCAACTCTTCAGAGTCTCAATACATACTCCTCTCTTTCTCTCTTCTGAATATTATTCTTGTATTAGTCCTTTAAATGTCTACTCACCTTTTTGGTCTCAAATTAAGTGTTGTTACCTCAAAAAAATCTTGCACTGCACTGTAAACTTCATTGGTGCAAGGGGCCGTGTTTTTGTTGATCTATTTGTTTGATTCGCTATTTCCCCAACACCTAGTGCAACGCTTCTTACATAGTTGACACTGTAAGACTTATTGCCTAGGGAATAAGTGGATATTTCTGCCTTTAGAGGGATTTTCTGCTTTAAGTTGTGTACGATACATCAAGTCTCACCTGGGGATGTTCTTCAGGTTTATTACTTCTCTTTTATCCATACTATGTCCTCCCTGGCTTCCTGCAAATCCTCCTCTCCTGAGCGACCACCTGCAAATGACCCTACCCATTCCTGAGATCTAGACCTGGCTCCTCTCGGTGGGGCTTTCCCATCCAAACCTGGCCTCCTCACTGTGTGACGCTGTACTCTCAAAGTCCTTTTCAGAGGGCAAAGTGTCATAAGGAAAAATGGTGAAGCCATGGGTTTCCAGGCCTCAGTGGGTATTGTAGCATGATCTACTGACAGGTAGATACTCATGGTTCATTTTCTTTTCCATACCATCTATTTGCCAGCCCCTGTTTTTTGGGGTGATTTTCAGGTTGCCTGGTCAGGCTCCAGGAAGACACCCTGTGTGTTGGATTTGAGTATTGTTCTCAACACTCTCCCTCCCTGCACTGGTAAACTGCCTGGTTTTTCATTCTGGCCTAGCTTCACTCAGTGTTGATGCCAATTTGTAGCCAGAAAACTAGGCTGAAGGCTGGTTCATGGACATAGAATTCCCCATACCATGACTTTCTGCGATTCTTTCAATATGACCCAGAAGCTTCCAGAGCCAGCTGAAATGAGTCCATGACTTGTGGTGTTCCTCTAACAGCAAAGTCAATTGCAGTAATTCATCTTTAATTAGGCAAATAGATATCAGACACAACAGACCTGGATGAAAACCTATATGCACAGAGTCTGATTTCTAGGACTTATTTTCTTTTTTCTTATCACTATCCCTTCTTCACTCCCATCTTAGGCTCTATTTCCATTTTACTCAGACTAAAGTATCAGAAAACAGAATTTAAGCCTAATTTCTGAAGAAATGGAGAGGGGCAATCATGTGGCTCTGGCAAGCCTTAGTTGATATTTTTAATGTGGCAAAATTCAAATGAAAGGAATAAAAAATGTGTCACTGAGACCTTGTTTGGGCATATTGCCATCTTAAAGAATGTCATCTTTTCCATTCCCACATTTTTAAGCCCACTCAATTTTCCAATCGAACTTGGAAACAAGTAGTTGTACCAACCATAGAGAATTTCATCTCACTTAGTTTTTGTCAGTTGATGACTATAATGGAATAAGTGTGACTTGAATATGATAATCTACCTCACCCTGCCTCTGCCAATAAAAAGAATTATGAAAATGATGGATAATAATACCCATTAAAACAACAAAAAAAATAAGACTATCTACTAAACTGAATGATTTCCACTGAAAATCTAGGTACTGTTTTTGTTCTTATTTGAAGCTAGTCAAATATAGCCTGGGGAAATGCACAAAATCAATTCTGAGTTTAAATCAAGAGTGAAATTAAAACTCTAAAGACTGTGAGTGAATTTATAGACCCAGGTGTAGTTCGGTGATAGCACTCAATGCCTTTGATTCATAGACTGTTAACACAAGAGCTAGCATGAGTGAGGTGTAAGAAACAAAGGGCTGGGAGCCTGGCAATTTTGGATTTGAGTTTAATTTTAGCCACTTTCAATATGAGTAACCACAGATATATTACTTTACCTTTATAAACTTTAATTTCCTATCTGAATAAAGGCAGTGTTATGAAATACTGAGTGTAATAAATGTTATAATAAGGAACTAGACAATGCTACAAAAGCATATTTTATGGAAAACTGACCTAGTCATAGAAGCCAGAGATCAGAGATCTCCAATATAATATTAGAAGCCAGGTAAGAGTAATGGGGATGGGGAGAGTGGTCCAGGAAAAGGAAACAGCTTGTGCATAGGCCCTGGGGTAGGAGATAAAATGGCATGTTCAGGAATCTGGAAGTTATCTACTACCACAGGGCCTTTGTACAAGTCATTTTCCTTAGCAGCTGAGCAGAACAACACAGAGGCAACGTGCACACAGTCTACAATCAACAAGTCACCACAACAGCAGAAAGGTGCTGAAGGATTTGAAAGGAGAAGAATGTGATGTGATAATATTTACATTCATTTTATATGCAATATGCAGGAAAGATTAGAAGGAATAAAATAAATGCAGAATCCTGTTAGGAGGATATTAAATCAGCTCAGGTAAGATATATGATGGATGTTTGTACGAGAGTAGTAACAACCATGGTGGAGAGAGGAGTAAACAGAAGTAAAAAGCACTTAGATTGAAAATACTTAAGGGACTAAACACTGATGTTCTTAACTAAGATAGCATATTTTGGAGGAGGTTCAAACTTGGAAGGAAAGATAACAAACTCAGTTTTGGAGTTGGTGAGTTTTGAAAGCCTGTACGACATCTAAGTAGATATGTAAAGTAGACATTTAAATATGCAGATCTAGGCTAAGAGGGGGTGACAGGGTTCTGGATATAAAATTACGGGTTATGCATATAACCGCAACCAAGTGTTTTGATAAGATGGCCCAGGAGAAAACGCAGAGTAGTAAGAGAAGAGTGTCTGAGATAGAGCTTTGAAGGACTCCAAAATTTCATGGGAGGGCAGAGAAGGAATATCCTATAGAGGAGATAAAAAGGAACCAGGCAAAGCAAAAAAGGAAAAAGAATATCCTCCAAATTACCACCGTAACTAAACATGATAATAGCATGGAAGAAAATAAAAAGGGTTTTTCTAAAATTTCAGACTACTGAATGCTTCTGAGGGGCCAAATAAGATAATGTCCTTTAATTTAGGGACATAGAGGTCACTGAGCAACTGCATGAGCTTTTTTAGAGGAATCGTGAAGGTAGCCCCATAACTCTCTGGGAACTCTGTCACATATCTTTCATGTACTGCAAGGCATATGTACCTTTCCCAAACCTGCTCTGTCTTCTACCACTTCAGCCTGGATGCAGAAGCTAGAATTCCAGCCTAATTCCAGAAAGGAATGCCTTCCTTGTAACTTGAGGCTACCACTAACTTCGTTATAGAGACGTTGTGAGGATTGAATGAGTTAAGACACACAGTGTGTTGCCATACCTAACGCTGAGTGCTCACTCAATATTAGGCTGAACTATATAAAATTGCCATGGTGGAGGCAATAACTGGTAATAATTGGTAGTTTAATTTGGTTCTATCTAATACATGGTAACTGTTATTATTATTCTATGGGATGTCAACATTGCTGCACTCCATTTTTAAAAACCCAGATTATAAAGTCATTTTTGAGGACAGAGCCAACCTTTGGTTAAATAAGAATTGGTAAAGGATGTTTCCATTGTTCTCCAGCTTCCAACTCTGTTCCTTTTCCTTTTCTCTAATGCACAGAACTCACTCTTCTCTTTTTATAGGATATTTCAGGCTATAAAGGTGAAACTAGAGAAAGTAAAGTATGGTGAAGTTTCAGAAACTGACATTGGCCCAGTGGAAAAAATCCTTCTGGCAAGCAGCTGGTCTGAGACTCTGGAAAGATAAATGGGAGCCCATCTCACTCAGGGAACAGTATGGTTGGCTGGTGGGTATGCTTGGGTGTAAACACCAGCTACAATTGTCTTTATCCTCTCCTATCCATTGTCTTTATAAATAAAATGGGGAAAACATTACATACCTCCCATATTTGTTTAGGGATTCAATAAGAGAGCACAGATAAAGTGTCTAGGATAATAGATGGCATACAATTGACGCACAAAATGCTACTTTCCTTCCCCCCCCCCGCCCCGCCCGCCACTTTTTTTCCTAAAGCCAATGTTCACATTAAAAATAGGCCTTTAAAATACTCTACTCTCTTATGGAAAGCTAGCCTCATCTCTAGGCAGTCAGTGACTGGCTGTCTCTGGTCCCCACTGCCTGTGCCCTGGGACCTGTACTGAAGGAATTTACTTTTACGTCATTTTCTTTACTCGTGATGCCTTATACTTTTACTCTTGGTAACTGAAGTTTTCAACTAGTGTTGCCGAATTTCTTACCCAGAGGTTTTAGAGGGTGTAATGCAAGTGATCCTCCTTGGGGCATGGGCTGTCTTTCACGGTTTCCCTCACATAAACCCTTTGAGAAGAAAAGTGTGTTCTTTGTTCCCAAAGACACAAAATCCTTGGAAAACTTATGGGCTACAGCATTGTCTGCTAAACTCGACAGCTCACAGTTGAGGTCCCGGTGTGCAAAACTGCTTGCTAGAATGCTTTCGGATATTGTAATAGTCTTTAGCATTCTAGAAGGCCCTTCACAAAAACTTATTGAGCTCTACTACATAGAAAAAAAAATTGATACCAAAAGAAAATCACAGCTGCAGCTTTCTTATACCATTTCCCTTTGGAGGGCTCTAGATGAATGATAGAGGAGTGGATGACCTTGATGAACTATCTCTGTATATGTTAGAGAATGGAGAATGTTCTAAAAGGTGGCTCCATGTCCCCTTCAAGTAGGGGGCCCTAGGATTCCCCTGCCCTCTTGGGAAATTTTTCTCTATATCACCAGTTTAAATTAAGTCTATGAGACACCAAACTTAAGCATGATTTCCCTAAATGTGCAGGTATCCAAGTAATGTGAGGCTTAAACACGGACACAGACACACACAGACACAGAGACACACAGAAACACAGACTCCTGTAAGTCATATACAAGAGCAAAAGCTTTTCCACCTAGACCACCTCATATTCAGCATATGCAAATCAGACGCTCTGTGGTGCCACCACGGGGTGTCAAATGCAAGCATGATTATAACATGTATATGTAACAATACCACTAGGGCTCCTCTTATCTAACTATTCATTATCAGAGGCCCTGTGGTTAATAGCCTACATAGAGGAGCAAAAGTCAACACCATACAACAACATTCACTAATGATCCCACCATTCATGAGCTTAGTCCTTGCCTAATTCTAGTATTTATTTCTATTCATCAAGTCAACCTCATAATCTGGGTAGGTCAGTCTCTCCCTGATTGTAGGCCTATGATATTGTGGTCCCTATTTTAACCAGGTTAAGTTTAAATGGATTTATTCCAGTATTAATTATTCTTGGAACAAGAGGGCTTCTCGAATTTTCTTCTTAAAAATCAACAAATGCTGGGCGCCTGGGTGGCTCAGTTGGTTGAGCGACTGCCTTCGGCTCAGGTCATGATCCTGGAGTCCCGGGATCGAGTCCCGCATCGGGCTCCCTGCTCGGCGGGGAGTCTGCTTCTCCCTCTGACCCTCCTCCCTCTCATGCTCTCTGTCTCTCATTCTCTCTCTCTCAAATAAATAAATAAAATCTTTAAAAAAAAAAATCCTTTAAAAAAAAAATCAACAAATGCTGAAGAAAGATTAAAATATTAGGGGCTTACAAGGAATGGCAAATGAACCTTAAGCCGGAAAGGGAAGTATATTTAGAATGTTGGAAACTGGGATTTACACTTTTTTAACTTGAAGACAAAAATGAACAAAGACTTAAATGGCTGATAACTGCTACTGAAGAAAAAAAAGAATGATTTCATTAAAGTAAAAGGGGTCCTGAAGGAGAATGAAATGGATACTCATGGGGAGATCAATGAAATCAACACACACTGGCAGGGTGGGGCACCAAGAGAGTATATATTATAAGAATATCAGGAAGATCACACAAACTCCCTGAGCCTTGCTGCAAGGAACCCCAAGAATGCTGTTTAGGGGTTTCCAGCCAACCCCACTGCATGCAGGGGAGTGAAATGATCAGGAGGTACTGAAATGCTCTTTCTTCAACACTGTGTTATTTCTACTTGGAAGTCTCCTTCCTTCTCTACTTGAAAAGCCCCAACCCCCATAAGGGTTGAACTGTGTCCCCCAAAAGATGTTGAAGTACTAACCAGCATACCTGTGAATATGATCTTTGGATATGGGGCTTTTGCAGATGATCAAGTTAGTATGGAGTCATTAGGATGGACCCCAACCCAATTTTACTGTGTCCTTATCCAAAGAAGAGGTTTGGGCACAGAGACAGACACACACAGGGGGGAACGCCACGTGAAGATGAAGGCAGACTGGGGCAGTGACTCCCCAAGTCACAGAAGGCCAAAGACTGCCAGAAAACCACTAGAAGCTAAGAGAGAAGCAAGGCACACATTCTCCTACATTCTTCCCAAAGTCTTCAGAAGGAACCAACCATGCTAACCTGATTTATACTTCTAGCCTGCAGAACTGTGAGACAATACTGTTTCTGTTGTTGAACTGCTAGTTTGTGCTACTTTGTCGTGGGCAACCCCAACAAACTAATATACTCACTGATCCATAAAAACTCAGAATACATACTGTTAGGTCTGAAAATTCTTCTCAAGAATTCCCTCCTACATCCCTTTTGTATCTTTTCCACAACTGATTGTCTTGTACCAAAAATGCATGTATCTGTTTCCTTAAAGCCCGACTGTGAGCCCCTCAAGGTCAGGAACACCATCTTCGTTCTTGGGTCCCTGTCCCTGGCTCATGCTTGCCCTGCACAGAGGTGGGCACTCAACAGGCCTTTGTTAAAGTCAATAGCTTCTGGGCTGGATGTCTCATAACATTTTGCCAGTTGGGCTCTTTGCCTGGTGGAGTAATAAAACAGAGGCTATGCTTTCTTGGAGGGAGGTCCTTTTACCCGAAAGATTTATTCTCTTGCTCTGTGCAGTCCACTGTGGAAGGGCACATTTTAAAATACTCTGAAAAAGTAAAATAATCACTTTATAACAAAATGTTGATATTCAAAATTATATTTTATCTTATTTCCATGCAAAATGCTTTTAGATGTGCATTATCCATAAAATTTGATATTTAAGGGAAAATAACAGTTTAAATTCATAAACACATTTATTCTCACCTGTAATTTCCTTTTCTTCCCCTGTGCTCTCCACCAAATAAATCTTTCCTGTAATAATCCCTTATCTCTCTCCCTCCTTTCCCAAACAGTCAGCTCTGGCTGACTATAGATAAGTGAATGTTATAAAACACATTTTGAAAAAAATGAAAGGCCCTGGGTCTTCTCATTGGTATCTCTAACGTGCAGTGGCTTTCCAAGTGCTATTTCTCCCACAAATAAATTATAAGTAAAAAGCAAATTGCATCAAAATAAATCTATTGGTGAGTTTTCAATGCTAAGGTAAAACCAGTCTTTGGCTTCTGGCTTCTCTGTTAATAGGTCTGTGAACTCCATTTTTCCTGAACTTGTAATAACTGTCCCCCAATCCTTACCTTTAACCCCAGTTTTTGATCACTTAGGATTCACTGTTCATTGGCGAAGTCACATTCTACCAGCAAGACGTGTGACTCAAAATGATAAAAAATTATTTCCTTGGCAATGGGGAGAATCTGACCCAGTAGTTTATAGGAATCTTCGAGTATTTGACCTGTTTTGATAGAGTGGGAAGTCTAATCCTCTTAAACCACTTGGAGCTTGCCACCCAGGTGAACATCCAGGCCCTAGGTGACACCCAACCCTCCCCAGGTTGGTCTAATGGACCTCCACCTTCCTCAGCCAGGTAAGATGTAAGTTAAAGGAATCTAACTCCTTTTGCCCTAGATTTCAGGGTGTCCCACCATCATCTATAAGCATCATCTACAAAGTCAGCTGTGTGCGCAGCTGCTCAGGCTGATCTCTTGTAGCACTGGCATGTCTGATGCCCATGTTGGAACTGTCCCAGCAGAGGCTGTCCTGAGACAGGTTGGGTATCAGACAGCACAGGTTTCTGGACTTGAGGCAGTGGTCCTCTACTCTGGCCATGCAGTAGAAATACCTGGGAATCTGGGCGCCTGGGTGGCTCAGTTGGTTAAGCGACTGCCTTCGGCTCAGGTCATGATCCTGGAGTCCCGGGATCGAGTCCCGCATCGGGCTCCCTGCTCGGCGGGGAGTCTGCTTCTCCCTCTGGCCCTCCCCCCTCTCATGTGCTCTCTCTCATTCTCTCTCTCTCAAATAAATAAATAAAATCTTAAAAAAAAAAAAAAAAAAGAAATACCTGGGAATCTTCACACACACCTACAACTGAGCTCCACCTCAGAGTGGGAGATCTGAATTTCTAGCACTGGGACTCTAGACTGGTATTGGTTCAAATCTACCTATGGCAGCCAAGACAGAGGAAATGAAGCACACACAGATATACACACACAAAAGGCAAAATTAACTTTAGTTATTTTATTTCATACAACATATCTAAAACAGTATCATTTCAACATGGAATTTTTATAAAAATATTAACAAAGTAGTATATCTATATATATACACACATACATACATACATATGTATATATATATATATATATATATATATATATATATATATATACACACACACCAAGTCTTTGAAATCCAGTGTGTATTTTATAGTTGCAGCTCATCTCATTTTAGGCTAGCCACATTTCAAGTTCTTAATGGTCACATGCAGCTAGTGGTTACATCAGACAGTATAGGTCAAGAGGTAGACAACAGGGATCTGTAACCTAACTAATAGCTACTTCCCTAACTATTTATGTGAATTTGGGCAATTTTATTGAACCTATCTGTGACTCAGTTTTAAAGTGAAAAAGTGGCAATGATCATAATACTTACCTCACTGGATTACTGGAAGATTAAAGGAAACACTTTGTATAATGTATTTACTGAACACAGTGCTTGCCTCACTGAAGGTATTTATAAAATTGATGTGGCTTCTATTATTATTATTATTGATGTAGTTGCTATGATTTTAATATATCATGATAGAGATTGCTGACGAAATTCACAGAGAAAGCTGGGTTTGAGAGGTAGCATTTAAACCATTTGAAGACAAGTGATTTCTCCGAGTCCTCATGTGGAAAAGTAAGGAGGATAATTAAAACAGTGATTGTAGTCAAGCTCATTGGTTTCAGAAACAGAGATATACTGAAGTTCTTTGAATTAAAATAACGATAATAATAAATATGTTTGATCCTTTATCAACATCTGTGCTTATAATATTTGATTTAATTCATTTTATTTTATTTTTTTATTTTTAAAATTTTTTAGAGAGTGTGTGTGCTAGTGGGGGTGGAGGGGGGCGGGTCAGAGGGAGAGGGAGAGAGAGAGAATCTTAAGCAGGCTCCACACCCAGTGCAGAGCACCACATGGGGCTGGATCTCACAACCCTGAGATCATGACCTGAGCTGAAACCAAGAGTCAAATGCTTAACCCACTGAGTCGCCCAGGTGCCCTCAATTTAATTCATTTTAAATTTGGTTTCTGAAAATTTTACTGAAAGCCTAGATATATAAAAACTAGGGCTGGAAATAAAATAGCCTGGCTGAGCCTTCCCTTTGGACACGTTGGAGCTCCCATCCCTTTACTGCCTGCTTTGGTAACCTACCATCACCAACTGGCTTCCTCTATTTGCTCACAGTTTCTAGTACCCTAGAAATCTAGCTTGCTCATAGTCTCGGCTGAACACAGCTCTTACTCCATCTAAGAATGTCCTTTACTTTCTGACCCCAGTCTTTTATTTTTGCAAAATTCAAATGCTTGTCCTTTAAAATAAAATTCGTATCAAAATGTAACACATATGTAAAAGTGCATAATTGGGGTGCCTCAGTGGCTCAGTTGGTTAAGCATTGGATTGGTGATTTCAGTTCAGGTCATGATCTCAGGGTCATGAGCTTGAGCCCCGCATGGGGTTCTGTGTTCAATGGGAAGTCTGCTTGAGATTCTCTCTCTCCCACTGCCCCTCCCCCCACTTGCTCGCTCGCTCTTTCTCTCTCAAATAAATAAATATTTAAGAAATGAATGATTCATAAATTTACAGCATGAGGAAATTTTACAAATGAACATGCCTAGTTAAACACCCAGATCAAGAAAGGGCACATGACAAGTACCCAAGAAGCAGCTCATATATACCCTTCTAATTACCAACCACCTTGTCTATAACATAACCACTAACCTGATTTCTAACACCAAATTTTAGCTGTACTTGCTTTTGGACTTTATAGGAGTGGAGTATACTACGTGTTCTTTTTTATTATTTTGGAAGATTTTATTTATGTATTTGATAGAGAGAAAGAGAGAGAGAGAGAGCACAAGCAGGGGGAGTGGCAGGCAGAGGCAGAGGGAGAAGCAGGCTCTCCACTGAGCAGGGAGCCCGACTCGGGGCTTGATCCCAGGACCCCAGGATCATGACCTGAGCCGAAGGCAGACGCTTAACTGACTGAGCCACCCAGGCGCCCCAACTATGTGTTCTTTTTTAAATCTAGCTTTTGTTTTTCAGTTATTATGTTAGTGAAATTCAATCATGCCCTTACATGCAGTGATGGCTCTATTATTATTTGTTAACTTGCTTTTGAAAACTTTCAGTAGGGGCTCCTAAGTGGCTCAGTAGGTTGGGCGACGGACTCTTGGTTTCAGCTCAGGTTGTGACTGCAGGGTCATGAGATGGAGTGCCACGGTGGGCTCCACGTTCAGCTCAGTCTGCTTGAGATTCTCTCTCCCTCTCCCACTGCCCCTCCCCACCGCTCATGCTCTCACTTTAAAAAAAACAAAAACAAAAACAAAGAACTTACAATAAATCAAAATCATGGGCATTTTTTTCATGTTAGAACCCGTAGGTCTGTCTCATCCTTTTTAGTGGCTGTGTGGTATTCTATATTATGGTGAAGTCTATGGACATTTATACTTTTTCCAATTTTGTCTACTTACAAAATGAATAGCCTTGTGTATCGATATTGATCGACTGTATGGTGTGTAGAGAGGATCATGAGGAAGGAAAAGAAAGTCAGATTAAAGAAATGAAAGTATATGACTGTGGATAACTCAGGGGTCTAGCAGATGCTGTTCTTCCCCATTCTGATATTTGGGGTTCCTCAGCCTGACGGCTCTCCAATTCTTGACCCAATGTAAATCTTGTCAAAAAGCCTCACCTACCAAAACAGTGCCAGTCAGTTTTCTCAAGGAAAGGAGAGGTCTAACGACAAACATACTGCTGTATTAAGTGACAGGGAATACCCCTAGGTGTCCTTAATTCACAAATATGAATGGGAAATCCTGACTCACCAGGCCTATCAAAAAAACCCAAAAACATAATGATAAGTTCCCAGAGTGGAATATGAAGTATTAACATTAATGTCTCTAAGATAGACCTGAGAAGTACTTCTAAAACAAAAAACAGAAAAAACAAAAACAAAAACAAAAACCACTGACCAGTTTTATAGACCCATTGTGATTTCCAGCATTTAATACCGGAAATTGTGGTGCACTACAAACTTCATAAGCTCTAATCTCAGAAAGACTTGGGTCAGGTGATCTTTTCATTATTTCAAAATGTGACTTTTAAGTCTCATTTCTTTTACATAAACAAAGGGCAGTAGAGAGTAATTATTAATAGTTACAGGATATCAGTAACAATGCAGTTAGGGAATTCTTTCTTTCCCAGATAAGAGAAACAAGTTGCCATCCAGCAATGAAGGAAATTTGTCTCCGACTCTGTAGTGATAGCAACAGGTGACAAGTGTACTCAGCAAGGCGTGAGCTACAGGATCCAAGAAGATGACAGGATTGGTACCAAGAGATAAGAACAACAATGTTTTAACTGAGGCAGAAGCAACAGGGGATACTTACCGCTTTAAGAATTAGTACAAGCAAAGAATCTCTGAAAGATATATCCAGAAGCAAGATAAACCACACATGACCCATATGGGAAGTGATTCAAGCATCTGATTACAGCTGAATTAAATAGAATTTTAAGGTCTCTAGAGAATTCTCCAGTCTCTGTGATGTCTGTGCATATAATCTTCAATAAAAGTATGTGGAGCATTTAGATTTATTCTCTGTCCTAGAGCCACACCGTAGGAGCAGTTCTTGTCTTTTAACAGTGCTTGTATTCAGCTAGCTGCAGACTGCTGTCTCACCCACATGCCCATTCATGTTTAGCATCATACATTGTAATAACCATGTCTTTTTTCTTCTATTTCTGATACTTTTTTTTTAAAGATTTTATTTATTTATTTGAGAGAGAGAGAATGAGAGACAGAGAGCATGAGAGGGAGGAGGGTCAGAGGGAGAAGCAGACAGACTCCCTGCCGAGCAGGGAGCCAGATGCGGGACTCGATCCCGGGACTCCAGGATCATGACCTGAGCCGAAGGCAGTCGCCCAACCAACTGAGCCACCCAGGCGCCCCTATTTCTGATACTTTGACATCTGAACCTTGCTGATCTTGAGGGAGTCTCCTCCTAGGGTTAGTCAATTTTGGAGATAGTAAGCAATTAACTCATGAACGTGATCTTCAAATACGAACTAACCAATCCAGAGCTCACACCCTCAACCACTTCCTTTATTGGGCTCTCACACTTTGGACCGCTATCCACCTGCCCTCATTGCCCCAGGGCCAGGGACCAGACAAATAGGGACAGCCCCTCTACCCAGAGCCTGCTAAAATTATTCAAACTAGCCAATTCTAGGCCTGCTTATGTTATTTCACCCACTGCTTCCTGTGAAGACCACCATAAATGCTCTTCCCCACAGTTTCTCCTTCTCTTCTGCCTCCTTGGTATTCCCCCTTGGGGCCTCCCATAGCACGGTGTGCACCCACTTCTTGGGAACTGTAACAAACTATCTTTGTTATGGTAGTTGTTTCATAATCTGGTAGCCTTACAATATCTCAAATTTTCTATTAATACAGTATTTTAGACAGAGGCTATTCAAATCAATGTTCTAAAAGGATCATGTGTCATGCTAAGAAACTGTAAACATTTTAAAAATATTGAAACTTTGCTTTTCTAAAGCAAAAAAAAAAGTGCTGCTTAGATCCATCTAATAGAGTGACCACTACCCATTTAAATAACTTAGAAAAACATCATCTCTAAAGAGGATTAAAATTTGAGATTGAAAGAAAGTTACCATCTATGTTTATTGGCTTTTCTCCTGCATCCCACATCAGACACTGCTCTAGATTTATACTTTGGCTGCAAAGATAAGCAAGGCAGAGTTCCACAAATCCTTTAATCTAGCAGGTGAGATGGACATATAAAAATAAATATGAAACAGTGTGGTGTTTCAGAGCTATGGGCACAGTGACATCAGCAAGATGATTAGTCCACACCACCTAAAGCAATCTACAGATTTGATGTAATCCCTATCAAAAATCCAATGGCATTTTTTTACACAGATAGAAAAAGAATCTCATTTTCATTGTTGTTGCCAGAGACATTTATGAGATAAAGTTATATAGAAGATAGAAAACATAGGTATTTCAACTCAAGCTATTGTCACGGCACAAAGAAGTATCTGAAATCATTTCCAGGAGGCTATCAAAACTAAGTGTCCAATTCATATTCTCTTAAACATATTTACTTGCTTACATCATTAAGGTGGAATTGAATAATATACAGACTCCCTTCCAGAAAAGCTGGTCCTTCTGGAACAGGAAACATGAGTGTGGGAACTTACTCTGGAGACAGGGGTGGAAATAGTGCAAAACTGACTCCAGGACTGTTCTTCATGGATGGCGGGGGGAATATGAAACATGCTTTGTAGGGGTGAAGTCGGGATTACAAAGCAAGCAGGCTGTCCTCCTAACTCATCAATTCCAAACAGCAACCATAGAGAGGGAAAACAAGATAGTGGCCGCAGAATGGGAATGGTGGTAGGGTAGGTGAAGGAACAGAGGGCAGGTGGTGAAACCTGGAAGGCAGCTGCAGGGGATTTGGGGATAGCCCTGTGGTCCTGCCCATGGACAGAGCGGGAGCGAAGACTGTAAACAGATGGGGGCAAATGTCTAGCTATGACCCCGCAGGCAAGATAAAACACAGTCACTTTTATCTTCATTTCAGAGATAAGGAAAGTGAGGTTCAAATGCAACAATTTAAAAGTAACAGTCATGTATGCTCTGCTCTGTTCCTCATCTCCTCTTTCCCTACTCTGAAGGGGAAACCATGCATCCTTTCTCCGACACCCAAAGCCCAGCGAACAGGACTCCCGCACAAACAAAAACTAAGCAAAAGTAGAAACGTAAACCAAAAAGTCTTTCATTAAAAGAAAAAAAACCCCAAAAACCTAACATGTAGCCTTAGGAGCACAAAATCAAATAGAAGAGGCAATGTATGTTTAAAAATGCAGTAAAAGAAGTTTCAAAAGAGAATTGGAAACTGGGGATGGAAAGTGAGGACATAGTAGCTTCTATTTAATGTTTGATGACCCTGTGGCAGGCACTCTGAGGAACACATAATTAGCTTCTTTCTGCCCATGTTCAAAGGTCTCGAGAGCGCAAGGGACCTTCCCAAGGTTACGAAGCTAGAAGGTGAAAGGTAGAACCAAGAAACCAACCCAGTTGTGTCTGGTGCCAAAGTTCAAGCATGTCTTGCTTCCTTATCTGCTCCATTCATGTTTATTTCACTAAAATCTTGAAGTCCTGAATGGTAAGTAACTCAGAAATAAGTATGTTTTATGAAATCAAGGATGGATGAATACATAAAGGCAAGACACTAAGATTCCTAGCCCTGCTCATGGAACAGGTGTGGGATAGGAAGGGGAAATAGAAGATCAGGCATAGCTTCAAAAGTTTTAGTCTGATTGAAAATGGGATGAGATTGCCATTCCAGGAGGAGAAAGAACAAGCCAGTGGGTGGAGGGGATGTGAGGGTGGTAGGTGCTCATCCTTCATGGTCTGGCCTTATATGAACCAATGTCTTTTCTCATATCTTTGCCTTGTACACGCTCTGCTCCAGGCCTGTTGCCAGTTCTCCATCTTCCCTCTCAACTCCAGGTAACTATAAATGTTGTTCCTTCTGCCTGAAATGTCCTCTTTGCCTCTCTCATATCATCCACCAAACTAGAAGTACATCATTTAGATCTCAGGTTTCCACGAGGAGGAAGCTTCCCCTTACCTCCTACCCCTGACGAATTTTGTGGGTGAGGCAATGGAGTAATCTCCCTTGGATCCATTATCACATTGCATTGCAATCCCTCGGGTAGTTATTTGTCTTCACTCTAATCTGCAAGCTCCTTGCGCTTTGCTGATTGTTTTGTTTTTATTTAGTTCCTGTTTTGTTCTGCGTTGTTCCAGAAAATCTGGAAAAATAACATAATATGAATGTACCCAGTTTGGACTCTGAACTGGCACGCACAAGAGACTGTCAGGACGTCTGAGAAATCAGGACTGTGTATTCTTGAACCTACAGGCAACATAAACAATCAAGTTCCTTGGAGGGACCCAGCAAAGGCAGATCACTACACCCCATTACTAGGTTTGTTCAGATCCAAACACACATGTGTTTAGACTAGGATTACCCTGGAATTCTTACTATTCCTGGATTTTATTCTTCAATGGATGACTCTGTTTAAAATTTTCTGTTAATCAAATATCCCCTCTTAAACTTTACCAACATTGCTAACCATAGTGTGTCATGACCTAGCCTAGTCCATGTAACCCCTATTACCTGGAATACCGCAAGGAAATTGCTATACACAAGGAAACAAAAGAAAAAGAGACGTGTGGGATCTAACAATAACATTGAAGGGATAGAAGGACACTCTTCTCTTTCTTCTTTCCCTCAAAGTCCCTGCCACTCACACAGTTGATTACCTTCAGAAAATGTTCACACAGTGATATTCCTGGATGAAACCAGCAATTATGAAAAATCTAAGACTACAGGGAAGCTCATGCCCCCGAGGAAGAAATGTGCAGAAATGACGGATCTCCTGTTGCTATCTATAGGTTGAGACAGTTCAGGGAGGAGGTCCACATGTGCTGAAATACATCAAAATCTTCTCCTTGTCTTATGCACAGCAAAGGTTCATTGCTGTTAGAATCAAATACCGCACTCATCACTTATGACAGATAGCAAGTGTAGAGTCAACCAAAGAAGAAAAGCAAACATGGATAGAAGAATAATTTTTGGAAGACTTAGAATAAATAGTTTGCAGCTAGAATAAAATTCATCCAGTAAACAACCCCAGAAGCCCTGTTCACAGATCTACCATGACTTGGATGGGAAGAGAAATCTCATACCTGGGGATTGTTTTAAGATTTGTTTTCTGAAAGATAAAAAAAAAAGGGTACCAGCATCCCCCCCCAGTACCTAGAAATGACAGCCAGGTTTTGGATAGAGTGCCTAAAGAAACAACTCCCTTTTTGGAGAGAACAGAGTTAAAAGAGTTGTCAAAAGCAGAATATACTACTTTTCCTATATTCCCGCACCCTACTCCTGCCGTTATCATTCGAGCATCTTACAGGGTTGGCAGGAGAGAATATTATAATTCTGATTTTCAGCAAAATGTCTGTGCCTAAGCAGATATGCATGCTTGTGTGACAGAAGTGCCATCCTCATCATTTCTAGGAGAAAGCGCTATAATGCTAAAAATTTTCCCCAAATGCATGCATTTGTTGATGATTCTGAGGCATCAATTCTCTTTTAGGCAATTTATGTTTTGTCTCCACTCAAGAGATCCTGCGAGGCTTTGCAACAGAGGAACCCCAATGCAATTCCATGAAATAAGTCATTCTCAGGACTCCTGAGCTCTGTGATACAGCTGACAAGGAAACGTAGAAGTGTGAAGTGAGCAGGGGTGTGAGGGGATGTGGGCGCTGCAGGGATGCACTGGGAAAAATCAGGGGTCAGCAAAATATAGGCCACATAAAGCTGGCCAGTCATCCATTTGTTGATGTATTGTCTGTGACTCCTTTTGCACTAAAATGGCAGAGTTGTGTGGTTGCTGCAATGGATGCTAAGCCCAAATATTTACCCTTTGGCCTTTTACAGGAAAAATGTGCTGATCCCTGGATAAGTAAAAAGAAATTCAGTGAATAAAAATTACTTTGTCCCGAGAGGTACAATAAAAAATTTAAATAATGTTTTAAATTCATATTTCTAAAGATTTTTAAAAATTTCTAGAACAGCCCCTTAAATTGTCACAAGAATAATTTTAGTTGATTTACTGTGTTGGGTAAACATGGAGGCTGCCAGCCCAAGGAAGCCAACTTCTTCAGCATCCGCTAACAGACAAGGTCAATATGGTTTCTGTAACTAGAGCTCAGGGACTCAGCGTCTAAGGCAAGAACCTTGAGGTCCAGGGAAGACATGTGAGCAGGCGCAGTTGGGGGTCCTGTGAGCTGTTCCGGCACAAAAGCTTTGTTACAGTAGTGACGGTGCTGAGGAGTTGGGCCAACTAAGGTCTTCCCCAGAAAACTTAATTAGAGACCAGAAGGAGAATGGAGGTCAGTTGGAAGTGGCAAAGAAAGATAAAGAAAGTTAAGGGCAAAAAAGACAAAGGACAGTTATGTTAAATGGAAGTCCAGTCCAAAGGCAGATCCACCTAGAATTCTTCACAAGTCATGAGAGAAGTATTTTCTGACTGCTAAAGCCACACCTTAATGTTATCACAGACTCTGTGAAAGAACACTCTCAAGGCAAAATCCTTGTTAATTTTAATTTCTTATTTCTCCCTTATTGCATTAATCGATGCCCCTGGGATTTATTTTGTTTTTGTTTTTGTTTTAAGTAGGCTCCACACCCAGCACGGAGCCCAACTCAGGGCCTGAACTCACAACCCCGAGATCAAGACCTGAGCTGAGATCAAGAGTCTGACACTTAACTGACTGAGCCACCCAGGCGCCCCTCCCTGGAGTTTTCTTTATTTTCATTTGTTTTTCTGTCTCTCTGTTTATTTGTTTGTTTTAATCAAAAGAGCTTAACACACAGAGATTGAAATGGGAACAGCTTTCTATCAGGAAATAATTACTGGGCACACAACTGTATCAGGGCATCATGGCTCACCCTAAAAAATATAAAGGAAAACAGAGGACGATTTTGGGGCTGCAATACTTCATGGCCAGGTAAGCCCCTATCACTTTTTAACAAGCTTTTGTTTCTTTGTTTACCAGAATGTTCCATAAGATATTTAGAGCTTGTAGACCTCAGCTATAAAGCTGGCTGGGGCAATTTGGTTGTATTATAGTATTTTAGAGTCAATACTATGCTTGAAATATAAATGGATGTATATACCACATCTTCAAAAGGAATGAAATCTTGCCATTTGCAATGACGTGGATGGAACTGGAGGGTATTATGCTGAGCGAAATAAGTCAATCAGAGAAAGACATGTATCATATGACCTCACTGATATGAGGAATTCTTAATCTTAGGAAACAAACTGGGGGTTGCTGGAGTGGTGGGGGGTGGGAGGGATGGGGTGGCTGGGTGATAGACATTGGGGAGCGTATGTGCTATGGTGAGCACTGAATTGTGTAAGACTGATAAATCACAGACCTGTATCCTTGAAGAAGAAGAAGAAGAAGAAGAAGAAGAAGAAGAAGAAGAAGAAGAAGAAGAAGAAGAAGAAGAAGAAGAAGAAGAAGAAGAAGAAGAAAGAAGAAGAAGAAAGAAGAAGAAGAAAGAAGAAGAAGAAGAGGAAGAAGAAGAGGAAGAAGAAGAGGAAGAAGAAGAGGAAGAAGAAGAGGAAGAAGAAGAAGAAGAAGAAGAAGAAGAAGAAGAAGAAGAAGAAGAAGAAGAAGAAGAAGAAGAAGAAGAAGAAGAAGAAAGAAGAAGGAGAAGAAAGAAGAAGAAGAAAGAAGAGGAAGAGGAAGAGGAAGAGGAAGAAGAAGAAGAAGAAGAAGAAGAAGAAGAAGAAGAAGAAGAAGAAGAAGA
>NW_023270265.1:9464576-9479511 GCF_011800145.1 Mirounga leonina | reverse complement strand
GAAGAAGAAGAAGAAGAAGAAGAAGAAGAAGAAGAAGAAGAAGAAGATAGCAGGAGGGGAAGAATGAAGGGGTTTGCAGCAAAAAAAAAAAAAAAGAAAAAAAAAGAAATATAAATGGATGAACGGCTTTTAGCTAGAATTTTAAAAAATTTCTGCCTGAATGCTTGAATCCCTTGAAATGCTCTTGCAGCCTGCTCTTGCCTGTCCTGCCACCCTCAATATTTTTGTTAGCCTGGAGTGGCTCCCAAAGGGGGAACATAGCCCTCTCCCTGAGAAAGCCTAAGGCGATAGAACATATTCCCATTTCAAGCTGCTGGTTCTGCACCCGCGGAGTTGCACACAGGTGCATTCTTACTGCTCTGACCAAGCAAGGAATGATTTCATTTTCCTAATGACTCACAGACTGTGCATAACTGTACCCACCTTTCCCAGCCATGGGCTAGGGCTGAACCCTATGTAGACTGGCATGAAATAGGCTCAGTATTCTTCTCATTTCTCCATTATTGGAACTTAGGAGGTTAGGAGATGGCTTCAAAGGTTGCTTATGCATTGTCCCTATTCCATGTGTAGCTGTGTCTCTGTGCAAAGGCCCCGTGACCACAATAGCAACGACCACTGTAACGTGAACACGGATTGAGAACTCACAATACAAAGCTCTTTATAGGTACAAAGTCTTTTAGCCTCTTCACAGTTCTGGGACCATTATTAACCCTATTGGCACTTGAAGAAATTGAAGCACAGAGCAACTAAATAATACATTCAGGGTCAAAAAAAAAATAAGTGATCACAGTCTGGCTCTAGAGCCCAGGCTTTTAAGCTCCCCATGCTACTATCTAGAGGGAGAAGAAACATCCTTGTCCTATACCTCTGTAACTAGAAAATCAGTCTTTAATCAAACCAAAATAATGATGTAGCAGTGGTGTGGGATGACAAAAGAGGTCATACGCTGGAGTCAGACAGACCTGGGTCCAAATACCAATCCTATCTTGCATTAAGCAAGGTAATACTAAAGAAATCCCTTGTCTTCTTCTAGCCCCAGGCCCTCATCTGTAAAATAGGGATGCTAAGGCCTTCCACTCATGGTTTCTGTGAACGTAATAAAATAAAGGATGCAAAGGCCCCCAAAATAGTGTCTGATACATAATGGGTAATCATTCAAAAAGTAATGCCTTTCTTCTTCCTTTCTGCTCTGATGGACCTCTTTTAACTGTAAGACCTTTTCTATTATCTCACACTGAAAAAAAAATCTTATTCTAAACAGCTAAGAATTCCCTCTTGAAAACCTGAGGTGCTCATGACCACTAGGAACAGCTTGGACCTGTCAAGATGGAGATTAGTTTCATGAGGCATAACACTATCTTCCACACTGTCTTGAGTTAAACTGAAGAAGCTTAAAATATTTAAAATATTAATTATGCGGGGCACCTGGGTGGCTCAGTTGGTTGGGCAACTGCCTTCAGCTCGGGTCATGATCCTGGAGTCCCGGGATCGAGTCCCACATCGGGCTGCCTGCTCAGCGGGGAGTCTGCTTCTCCCTCTGATCCTCCCCCTCTCATGCTCTCTGTCTCCCATTCTCTCTCTCAGATAAATAAAATCTTTAAAAAAAAGTATTAATTATGCCACTAGGCAGCTTTGAATGCTAGTGGCCTGGAAGAAGGAAGGAATATTCTATGTAGTGTCAACCTAGACTTTTTAATAGCTATTTTTTTTTAAGTCTGAAATATTTTATCTCAGTACATAGTAAATTTCAAAAATCAGATATAGGTCTAGTGAACATATAATATCATTACATGTGCCTGATCTTCCCTGTCTTTTGCCTTTTGCTTATGGTGAACCTGTTGGATCCCAAGGTCCCCCTCACCTGCTCACCACCACCACACGGTGATGGGTCAATTCTGACCTAGGCTTGGAAGCCAATGCCTACTAAACCTAGAGGGCACAAGGGAGCATTTAGGGAGCACTCAAGTTATTGATTCACTAATATTGAGCCAGAATGTTAACAGTCCAGTGCTGGTCTCAGATCATGCCACTGAGATGTTAATAACAAAGTCCAATCATTCCTCTCCAGTTTTGGTTAACAGGGTCCCTGCCTGATATTTATTCAGCACTTTCTAATTTCCAGTCAAGAAAAACAGATTTTCCCAATGATTTTTCCTCACCATCTATCTTCCCATACCATTAATAAGCATGCATGTGCATGTGGGCACATGCGTGTGGGCGTGCACACGTGCGCGCGCACACACACACACAGGTGAGGGTGAAGGGAGGGAATGGAGAGAGAGAGAGAGAGAGATCCTAATCCTCAATCCATTTTTGCCTTTTAAGCCTGTTAAAAACCACTTAAATTAAAAAAAAATTTTTTAAAGACTTTTTTTTGGATGCTGTCTGATCTTCCTGGATCTAGGACTCTTTCCTTTACTTTCTTCCCCATTCTTATATATATTCACTTATATATTTGTTTCTCATTCATGCATGCATTCATTCATTTATTCAAAAATTATTTTTGAGCACCTACTATGTGCCAGACATTGTATTAGGCATTAGTGGTAACTGTAACATGAGTAGAGTCCCTGCTTTCACAGATTTTTTCAGGCTAGTAGGGGTAGAGACAAAATATTTAGTGTAATGTGAAGATCTGTAATAAGTATACAATTCAGACTTTTGAGACAGGGTTTGGAAGGCTGGGAAAACTTTCTTTAAGAAGTAATAATCTTCAGATGATTCCAAAAGGACAGTGGAGATTAGGTGGAGGCCGAAGGATGGAAGGGGCAGCTGGTAAGTGGAGAAGGGAACAGTGGGGTGTTCTAGACGTAGGAAACAGCATCTGTAAAGCCCACAGTGAGAAAGAGAACATGCAATATTAAAAGAATTGAAAGCCATTCTGCACAGCAGACAGACAAGGAGCAAGGCTAGAGCTTGAAGGGAGTGAAAAGACCGTATTTGTATTTTAGAATAATTTTGTTCTGTGGAGAATGGATTGGAAAGGAGCTGACTAGAGACAAATTTAGTAACCTGCTATTGTTGCTAAGTGACATTTTTCTGTTTAGACAAGTGGTTTCAAGGTAAACCAGAATGGAAACTCTGATAGAGGCTTAAGAACAATTGAATCAACTAGATTTGCAAGTTGGATGGATGAGACAGGGAGGAGTCAGAGGTGAATTGTGGATTTGGATTGTGATTTGAGCAATTACATGAATGGTGGTGCCATTCACTAAGGATGGTTGGGGGATGGGGACAAGATGGAAGGGAAAGGGTGAGTTCAGTTGTGCATGGTGAGTTTGAGGTGCTTATGGGACACACCCATATACATGACTTATACTTGGCACTCTTTTACTATGGTGACATTCCAGAACCTCCTGTCCTTCAACATTTCCCCAAGATACCAAGTACACAGCTGGGTCACATTTGTTTATGATTATGTCCTCCAGACAACATACTCTGTCTGCAAGACTGCATGACCTCTATCACCTAGATCTAAATCTCCAGGACCTGGTCATCAAACTTAGGGTGGATTTCATACTTCCAGCAGGAATTTGATACACAGGACCTATACCCATTTCACAAACAGAGAAACAATTTCTCAAAACTAATCTGATGCTAGAACCTGCTCCTGAGATACAGGCAGAGTCAGAGAGATAGCATAAGAGATACTGAAAGAGTTGGAAGAATTGAAATATCTGATCAATTCAGATGGTTTTAAAGGCTATGATATTTCAAAGTCACTCTATGCTCTCAGGCTATTTGGAAAAATATCATGTAAAAATTACATAGTAAAATCCCTCTGAGGCTGCCTGAGGATGAAGAGTAAAATAGTTCAGCATGACAATTTCAAAACTGAAAGTATAGTTTTATTCAATGCATAGTAGGCACTTGGTTAGTATACAGGAAGTTTAATGAATGATAAGTCAATGGGTCCACAAACAATGATAATGTTTTACATTTGTACTGAAATCCATAGTTTAAAAAATACTTCCATGCCCATGAAAAACAAAAACAAACAAACAAAATACTTCCATGCCCATGAAATTACTTAAAATCTCTGAATCACGGAACTCCAAAAGTAGTTGCTACTTTCCAGATCATTTGGGCAAATGTTAGGGAATCCCATATAAATGGCAATCAACTTATCAACATTCAAAATAACTTCTGCCTCAACTAAACCACATTCTCTAAAACTAAATGATGACTTCTATTGGGAGCCAAAGAAGATTCAGAGCAACATCTTCCCATCCGAATTGGTTGAGTACTCTTGGTAAATTTTCTTCATATATTTATTTTTAATAAATTTCAGGAGATGAAGGAAACACACTGAATTCTTAACCAAACAAAAAAGCTGATGAAACAATGATTTATGTTTTTTTCTTTATTCTTATTGTAATTTTTAAATAAATATTTTATTTTAGATTTATAGGATTATTATGATAGTACAGAGTTCATGTATTCTCCACACCCAGTTTTACCTATTATCTTACATTAATACAGTATATCTGTGAATAATTAATGAGTTGATATTGATATAATCTTATCAACTAAAGACTATACCTCACTCAGATTTCCTTTTTGTCACTAATTCCCTTCTTCTCTACCAAGATCCCATCCAGGAGCCCATGTGACATTTAGTAGTCATGTTTCCTCATGACAATTTTTCAGATTTTCCTTATTTTTGATGAATGACAGTTTTGAGGATGACTCATCAGGTGTTTTGTAGAATGTCCTTCAGTTGGGATTTGTCTGATGATTTTGTCATAACACTGGGGAAATTTATTTCTGGGAGGAAACCACAGCATTAAAGTTGCCATTATAATCATGTCACATCAAATGACTTATCACTGTTAATGCTAACCTTGATCACCTGACCTGAGGCAGTTTGTCAGGTTTCTCAACTTTGAAGTTATTCTCTTTTTTTCTCCTTTTATACAGTAATCTTCAGAAGAAAGTTATTATGTGCAGCTAACATTTAAGTAGTAGGGAGTTTTGTTCCACCTCTTTAAAGACAGAGTACCTACATAAATTATTTGGAGATTTTCTGCCAGGGATAGTTGCCTATTCTCCACATTTATTTACTTAGTTATTTTTTTAGACCACTATAGAAGCAGAGATTTTTATTTTATGCATTGAATTATAGGCCAGTATACCTTTATTTTGTCTATATAATTGTTCCAGCCTTGGCAACCGGGAACTCTTTCTGATGGCTTCTGGAATGCTTTGATATGCCCATATTGCTGCGGGGTTTTTGTCCCCCCTTGAATCCTTCCTTACTTCCTGGTACTACAAGATGCTCCAGGCCCATCTGGTATGTTTTCTGTCTCAGTTCTAGAATCAGTCTTTTCTCCAAGGAGCCATTTCCAATAAAAATTGGAGAATAGTATCAGAAACCAAGATCTGGGTTCTGGGTATGCTTCATTGCTTCTAGGATTTTTCACATATGTATGTGTGTATACTAGTATACTAGCCCGTGTGTGTGTGTGTGTGTGTGTGTATGAATGAATAAATGAGTATTTCTATAAACAACCATATATATATATGCCTAAACATGAGTTTGTACTGATGTATCCAACTCTAATTTATTACCACACGAATCATACTAGCCTCCTCCCCTTATTCATGTGTAACCCCTCACTGCAACAGTTAGAAATCCGGTTTCCACAAACTACCATGTATTTACTTAAATGGTCAGGTATACTATACATGCATAGTGGTTGCAGTACTGTTAACCCATATCTCTGTGGGGGGAAAAGATTTTATCAATTAGGCTAGCAGTACTTACGTACAGTTCCTTTAGCCTTTAGCTTTACAGACTATTCAATTTCAGTTATTTAGATCTGCACCTTGTTTCCCTATGTCCTTCAGGGAGGTTGTTTCACACATTTGTAATGCATTTTGCTTCTTTCATCACATTCTGCATCCTATCTGGGGACTTTCCAATCTCTTAAATGATTTTTTTTAGATTTATTTACTTATTTGAGAGAGAGAGAGAGAGCAAGATAGTGAGCCAGGGGGAGGGGCAGAGGGAGAGGGAGAGAGAAAATCCTGAAGCAGACTCCCCACTGGGGATGGAGACCGGTGTGGGGCTCAATCTCAAGACCCTGAGATCATTGCTTGAGCCAAAATCAAGAGTTGGACACTTAACCGACTGAGTCACCCAGGCGCCCCTTAAAGGATTATTATCAATTTGCATACTTTAAAGTACACTCTTTGTGACAGAAAGTTCTATAGGTTTTGACGAATGCGTAAGGTCATATATTTAACATTATAGCATCATACAGAATAATTACCCAGCCCTAAAACTCCCCTGTGCTCCAACTATTCATCTGTTTCTCCCTTGCCTCAGAACCCCTGGCAACCACTTATCTTTTTTATTCTATCTTTACAGTTTTGCCTTTTCCAGAATACCAGATAATTGGAATCATAAAGTATGTATGCTGGGTGCCTGTCATTAAATTTGGAAAGTTCTCAGCCATTAGTATTTCAAATATTTCTTTTGCTCCATTTTCCTTTGTGGTTCTGGTATTCCAATTATGTGTAGGTTACAACTTTTGAAATTATTCCATAGTCTTAAAATGTTTTATTATTATTGAGTTTCTTCTTTTGCATTTCAGTTTAGGAGCTTTTTTTTTTTTTTAAAGATTTATTTATTTATTTGAGAGAGCGAGAATGAGAGAGAGAGAGCACATGAGAGGGGGGAGGGTCAGAGGGAGAAGCAGACCCCCCGCTGAGCAGGGAGCCCGATGCGGGACTCGATCCCGGGACTCCAGGATCATGACCTGAGCCGAAGGCAGTCGCTTAACCGACTGAGCCACCCAGGCGCCCAGTTTAGGAACTTTTTATCGATTTATTTTGAAGCTCACTAATTCTTTTCTTGGTCATATCAAGTCTACTGATGAGACTATCAAAGACACACTTCAAGTCTGTTACAGTGTGCTTATTTTCTGGCATTTCCTTTTGATTTTTTTTTAGACTTGCCCTCTCCCTTCCTATATCACGTATCTGGTTTTGCATGTTGTCTACTTTTTTATTTAAAGTCCTTAACATTTTGGGCGCCTGGGTGGCTCAGTTGGTTAAGCGACTGCCTTCGGCTCAGGTCATGATCCTGGAGTCCCGGGATCGAGTCCCGCATCGGGCTCCCTGCTCGGCAGGGAGTCTGCTTCTCCCTCTGACCCTCCTCCCTCTCATGCTCTCTGTCTCTCATTCTCTCTCTCTCAAACAAATAAATTAAAAAAAAAAAAAGAAAACAATTAAAGTCCTTAACATTTTAATCATAACTATTTTAAATTCCCTGTCTGATAATGCCAACACCTGCATCATATCTGAGTCTGGATCTTATGCTTGCTTTGTCACTTCACATTATATTCTTTTATTGCCTTTTAGCACATTTTCTAATTTTTTGTTGAAAGCCAGCCATATTGTATTATATATTAGGAAATGCATAAAGAGGCCTCCATTGTGAAGATACGCGTTCACCTAGCTAGAAACTGAGCTTTGCTTAATGTGTTCCTTATAGGTGCCAGAGGTTTCAAATCTCTTCAGTGTCCTGCTTGTCTCCCCTCTTGAGTAGGGGTTTTCCTAAGTAGTCCTCTTTCCCCCCAAAAATCTGTATCTTTCAGTTCTTTAGCTGTGATCCATTATTATTATACGGGGCCTTGTTTACTGATAGTAAAGTGTAGGGTTAGAGAAGTGTTTCCTAACCTGGTTACTCTTCAACCTTTTAACGGGCCTGTGGCCATCACAAGCATTGTTCTTTTTATACAGACCCCGCCCTTCTCCCCCATCCCCCTTAGGAAACTGGAAACAAATCTCAGGAAAACTGGAGACAAATCTCAAGTAAAGCTTTTCTCCTAGGGAGCCGACCTTTGTTATGGAGAAGACTCTGGGTATAACTCCACAAAATTATTGTCTTCCTAACCCCACCAGAGTCCTAAGATCTGGAAGTAAAGCCCAGGAAAGCGTGGAAGGCCTCCCTAAGACTACAAGCCCCCCAGGAGTTTCTCATTCTCATGCTAATGTACACAGCTTCCAGCAATTGGTCAAATTTACCATCGAAGCTACCTTCCCAGTGCAAGGCCCTAGTGGCTTCTGCATCTCAGTTGTGATTCTCTGGATTTACCAGTCTCCCCAGTTCTTAGTGTGACAGCCCTGCACACTCACTTGGCTAGTAAATCCCAGAAAAGTCACTGAGTTGCAGTTTGTCTAGTTTTTACTTGTTAGAAGGATGGGAGTGACAACTTCCAAGTTCAGTTGAATCTGAAATGAGGAACTTCCCTATTTCCATTTTCAAAGATATTTTACATTCTCTATTCAGACCCATCTTTGGCTTTAGCACTTATCTGCACATTTTTTTTCATTTCAATATCTCAAGGCAGCAATTGCAGAAATTTGTGTTTGCATTCTGCCAACTTTAGAATTTCCCAGAAGTTAATTTCATTTCTAACTGAGCAAACATCAAGAGATTCTCAACTAGCCAAAGTGTAGTCATATGTGCTAGAATGGGTATTAATTCAAATTATGATATTCTGCACTTTCTTTCAAAGTCATTCAGAACTAGCGAGGCATCAGCATCAAATATACTGACTGTGCCTTTTCTTTCCTATACGTGTATATAATGGGGATTTCATAATGGCTTGTGCTTCTAGACATGTTTTCCTAAAGACAGCCTGAAAACCATATTTTAAAGTTAAGAGAGGCAGTCTTAGAAGTTTTGTTTATATACAGTGGCAACTCAGTGACTGTGCCTGGGAGGAGTGGTCTCCCATCATCACTCCTGTGTTTCCAATATGCTCTTCATTCTCTACACAAAATCATTGTTTGCTTATTTTACTCTCATGTCACTCAGTTAAAAAATTCAGAAGAACACTCTAGAGGGGAGGGGGTGGGGGGATGGGTTAGCCTGGTGATGGGTATTAAAGAGGGCACGTTCTGCATGGAGCACTGGGTGTTATATGCAAACAATGAATCATGGAACACTACATCAAAAACTAATGATGTAATGTATGGTGATTAACATAACATAATAATAATAAAAGAAATTAAGTTCTTAAAGTAAAAAAAAAAAAAACATTCAGAAGAACATTAATGGACCACCAGCAGACCAGATTAGAAGTAGCCTTAAGAAGAAACTGATTTGTTCTCCCTGAGCCGGTCTCTGTGGGTGACAAGTGTCAGGGTGGATTGCAATCCAACACACTGGTACGTATAACGGTAAGTGTGTATTACCTGGGCCTGAAGGATGGTGGTAGTTTATGTCCATTGGATAGCTTTCCCATTCTAAGTGTTGATGCTGCATTGAGTAAATGAAGATGACTTTCTTATTTTTCCCTCTTAACAGGAACAGACGCAAACACACACATACTACATGAGGCTTTTCTGGGGCCCAGTGAGAAAAAGCTTACTGAGACCTAGTGAGTGGTTGAATGGCTCCCGCCTTTATGAATGCAATGACTTCAGAGACTGAGAACAGTCAGGGCTGCTAGATAAAATATAGAATGTCCAGTTAAATTTGAATTACAAATAAGCAGTGAATATCTTTTAGTGTAAGTTTACTAAATCTGATTGCCCCCTCATTCCCTTAAATCAATTCCAGCTGAGGGTCTAGGGTTTTCCTCTCTAAGAATTCAGCTTTCCTTGCCACATCAAGAGCTCAAGTCCTGGGCACCCGGGTGGCTCAGTTGGTTAAGCGTGTGCCTTTGGCTCAGGTCATGATCTCCAGGTCCTGGGATCGGGATCGAGCCCCATGTTGGGCTCCCAGCTCAGCAGGGAGCCTGCTTTTCCTCTCCTCCCTACCTGTATGCTCTCTCTCACTGTCTGTCTCTCAAATAAATAAAATCATTAAAAAAAAAAAAAGAGAGAGAGAAAGAGAGAGAGATCAAGTCACAATAATCCCCTCATGGAAAAGAATCTCAAGAGTTGAAAAACAGTCACTGATACATCACAGGACTTTCCCTGAGGGCCATGAAGACACGGGGAAGGGTTCTGTCACAGTGAAAACGAGGCTCAGAGCCCTCTCTAACAGCAGGTCACTATGTTCACATTCATTAATCAACTTGCCACGTGACTTAGCTATTGGCTGACTTTGGATAGCATTTTAGAGGTGTGGAAAATAAACGTCCTCTTGCTGAGAACTGACCATGGGCCAAATACTCTACTAAGTGCTTAAATGGTAGTACTCCAATTAATTGCCACAATAATGCTATAGATTCATCTCACTATCCCCTTTCCCAGCTGTGAAATGAAGCTTCAGAGCAGTGAAGGAAAGTCATGTGATTACACTTCACGGCTGAAATGTTCGAGTTCACTTCTTTCCCAGAGCTCAGTTGGGTATAATCCTTTACACAGAGATCAAGGCCTGGACTGTCAGATAGAAGGCCCCCCTACCCGCCATGGATGGGGAGCACCAAGGCAGGGCGGCCAGGCCCCTTGAAGACAGGGTCCTCAGTTCAGAAAGAAAAAGGTAACAGGAAAATCTCAGTGCCCCAGGTCTCACCAGCAATGGAGCTGGGATCTCAGCATCATTCAGGACCTGAAAGATCTCTAGAGTATCTGGAATATACTTAAAAAGGAAGCTAACGTATTTCCCCAGCAGCCCTCACATGTCAGGTGCTGTCATAAATGGTATTTATTTGATATTTTATTTAACCTTCAAAATAACCTCGTGGTTTGTGAATTTGTTGCACGCTTTACAGGAAAACAAGACTCAGAAAGATGAAAATACTCGCTGACAGTCTTCTGGTGAGGAGGGTTTTGAACTGAGATTCACACTCATGGCTATCTGAATACAAAGCCCCTTCTCTTTCCACATGCTTCTGGGAATGTTTGCCATGCTAACATATGGAAATGAAAAGTTAAATATTTATGAAACCCCCTTTTGAGTGTGTACTCTTGCCAAGTTAAGTAGCTCAGCCATTTATTTTTACCTCTGTCACTGGTGATTAGAGTACATTTCAGGGGGGAAAATGTCAACTTTCAGTTTCTTACTTTGCTACGTTTAAAAAAAATACAAACTAAAACTTAGGGAAAAAAGTATGTATACATTTTTTAATTTCAACCCAAGCCGGAGGTGTTAAGCTGCATTGATGTCAAGGCTATGACTCTAAGCCCAGTTTACAGCCTAGCCCAGAGTTGGAAGTAGGGGATTCGTTTTGTTAAATTCAATCAGAGACAATACCAACGTCTGAATGTTGCTTTGAGAGTTTTAGTGCTCAGCTCCAAGACTTCCAGGCAGCAGGGCCTTTAGCCCTGACTTCAGGAAGTCAATCTGGGTTATCTAAGATGTTACGAAACACACCAGAAACGGCCTAGCCATGACCCTAAGCACCAGGAGAGAAGCTGGGGTTCCAGCACTGTCGGAGGAATTGGAGGTGGGGGGTGGGGGGAAGGAACAGGTACCAGAAAGGTAGCATGCAGGTAGAGGTACCACTAGGAAGTCAGCTATCCATTCTTGATACAGAGCAGGCTCTGCACAGGGGTGGGAAAGCACTCTTCTTGATGAGAGCCTGGTGTGTGTGGCATTCCTCCTTGAACCTGTCACTTCTATTTAATTTGTGTACCTTCCTTGTGAAACAGTCTTCATAGTCACCAGTACCTGTTTTGGTCAAGATGTCATACTCTCACGGGAGTTACTAAGACCTTAGCCTGAGTTAAGAAATGATAGCTCTGTGAGCTGGTTCAGCCACCCGAGCGAATACTATATTACAAAATCAGGAGCTGCACTGTAATTATTTCAGTTCTCCTCCAGTGGGCTAATATTAGGCCCACATTTAATTTTCTCCCACCTTATCAAATTCCTTACTGACAAAGTCCTTTAAAGCTCAATTAATTCAGCAATATGATTACATTCCCCAAGGAACATATAAGCGTCACTGCTGTGTGGAAATGGAGATTTCCTCAGTATGCTCTACTGTTAGAATGGATCTTTGAACAGGAGAAATTCCAACTGTGATTTAAGAGGGAGAATTTACAATTGTGCTGCTAGTTTTTATGGTTTAATAGTCATTTTGAAAAAGTCATTGTTAACATCCTTACACTATTCAAGCATGTTTACTAAAGATGCACCTGTTTACTCATACCTCTGAGTGGAGGATAATTTTTTCTGACTACAAAGGTGGGTGATTTGACATAAGGTCTATAAGAATATTGCCACAGTGCTGCACAGAAGTTCTAATTTTTGCCCTATTTTTAAAAAAACAATGATAATAACAACAAATAAACTATAACAAATCTATTCAAATATTAGGGATCTTCTTTTCTCCATTGTAAAGGATTTTGCAAAGGGAACCAAGACTATATATTCTTTTGCTTCTTTATCTCTTTGTTTTCAAAAAAGAAAATAGGCCACTGTAATCTAGAACTAGAAATAGCTTTATTCAAGGGATCTCCAATACTACAATTTTATGACTATCTTTTTACTAAAAATGTCTTTATTTCACAACAGTAAGATAAATGTTTGTTGATCACAGATTCAAGATGACAGAAATTGAAATATGAGAAAAATTAGAAATGTATTTATATATTCCCTTATATTTATGACAAAAATGATCATTCTTCCATTTTAGGTTCAGTGAATATCATTTAAGTTGTAGAAGCAGCTTAAAATGGACTTCACACATTAACTGTTTAAAAATATTCAGATCTTCATATAACACATTTATATATGAGTTTATCAGACTAGCCAAAATCCCACCAGGGAATTTTGTATCTATTTTTTAAAATTTGAAGTGCAATAAAATTCATTCGGTTATATTATCACCATAGGAATTAGAACTTTCATCACAGTAATTAAATCTTAAGAGAATACACAAATGCAACATTCCTATATGCTAGGAATATAGTTCATTAAAAAAGATATAAAGTTTGCTTTTTAAATTTTATTGTATTTATTTAAAATCTGAAATTCTGTGAATGACATTTCACTTCCTCATTGTCAAACACATTTTTCCTAATTTTTATCAATTAATATTTGATATCTTGAACATGTCCATAGAAATTCAGCTTCCTCTCTGATACGTAAAAGACTTGGAAGTCATTGCTTTCATCCTCAAACAGAAAAAAAAAAAGCTGGACAAAATGAACATGAACAGCTCTTCTTAGAGCCATCAGAGAGTTGAGGTCATGGGGCTGCCTTGAAAATGAGAAAGATGGGTGAGTACAGAGAATCACAGCTTACTGGGATCAAAAACCACATGCTGTGGCCAGAAACCGTAAGAACACTTAAACAGTAATTGATTAATAGTTGAAGACTGAGTGTAGACTAGCCTGAGAGATTAAAAACTCCTGGGGACACAGCCTTAGAGGGATCTCTGACAACTCTGTAGAGATTTCCCTCCAGGGGCCCCCCAAGGTTCTGATGATGAAGATTGCAGAAAAATCCTTTCATGGGTCTGAAGGGAAAAGTTACCATTTTCAATATTCCCATAATGTTCTTTTAGGCTTAACACAGGCCATCCTCAGAGGAAACTATTGTACTAGGGCCTAACCACCATGAGAAACACCCAAGTCCAGTTCCCTCCAGCTTTTAAGATGGGGAAAGGTAATATTCAATCATAGACAACTCTAGCCTTCCTGTCTCCCGAAGGGGGGCTGGCAAGAAAAAGGTGGAAATGAACGTGTGAAGGCCTCGGTCCAGAGGCACAGGCCCAATAAAAGCCTAGGATCTGATCACAGAATTATAGAATATTCTCCCCCACACACTTTATCACTCATAAACAGGGCTATACTTACAGTGTATAGTAAGATACACTGTATAGTAAGATACATAGTGTAGGGGTGCCTGGGTGGCTCAGTTGCTAAGCATCTGCCTTCGGCTCAGGTCATGATCCCAGGGTCCTGGGATCGAGCCCTGCATCGGGCTCCCTGCTCAGCCAGGAGGCTGATTCTCCCTCTCCTGCTCCCCCTGCTTATGTTCCTGCTCTAGCTGTCTCTCTCTCTGTCAAATAAATAAATAAATCTTAAAAAAAAAAAAAGATACACAGTGTATAGTAAGATACAGTAATACCACTGAAAGTACTACATATGTCAGAATTTATTTAGGAAGAAGTCTCTAGAGAAGCCCAAAGACACCCAGGGGAGATAAAAATGAAGGAACCAGAAGAAATTTTCAGCCTCTGACACCTGCAATTGCAGCAAACATTAAACACAGCCTGGCTCCTACCCAGATCAACATAAAAACTCACACAGAAGTCCTGTTTACCTCAGTTCCTATTAGCTAATACATCATGTATAGCTTTCAACAAAAAAATTACAGGGTATGCTAAAAGGGAAAAAAACCCTCAACAATCTGAAGGAACAAAGGAGGCATCAGGACCAGATGTACATATGACAGAAATTTTGAAATTTTGGAAATATCAGGAATTTAAAATAACTGATTATTTGCTATTTGATATTATGCTAAGGAATATAATGAAAAAATAGACAATAGGCAAAAAAATTGGTAATGCAGGCAGAAAGATGGAAACTCTAAGAAACAATTAAAAGGAAGTACTGCAGGGATGCCTGGGTGGCTCAGTCGGTTAAGCGTCTGCCTTCAGCTCAGGTCATGATCCCAGAGTCCTGGGATTGAGCCCCGCATTGGGCTCCCTGCTCCATGCGGAGTCTGCTTCTCCTTCTCTCTCTAGCCCCCCTTCCCGCTCATACTCTCTCTCTCTCAAATAAATAAATAAAATCCTCTTAAAAAAAGGAAGTACTGCAAAATAAAAACACTGAAATACAGATGAAAAATGCCTTGAACTTACACAGTTCAAGGAAAAAAAAAATCAATAAGCTGGAAGACTGGCAATAGGACTTCACAAACTGAAAGGCAGAGAGAGAAAGAATTTTTAAAAGAACAGACTAGCCAACAACTGCGGATTAATTTTTAGAAGGTGTAGTGCATGTAATGGGAATACAAGAAGGAAGGAAGAAAGGAAGGAAGGAAGGAAGGAAGGAAGGAAGGAAGGAAGGAAGGAAG
>NW_023270265.1:9353292-9464566 GCF_011800145.1 Mirounga leonina | reverse complement strand
AAGGAAGGAAGGAAGGAAGGAAGGAAGGAAGGAAGGAAGGAAGGAAGGAAGGAAGAGGGAGGGGAGGGGAGGGGAGGAAGGAAGGAAGGAAGGGAAAGCTACCAGAAACACTTGAAGTTGTAGTGGCTGAGAATTTTCCAAAATTAGAGATGGACACAAAAAACCACAGATCTACAGTAGGTGTATCATCTTCCATCTGCACAAAATCAAAAACAAAGAAGAACTCTTGAAAGAAGCCTGAGGAAGGGACAGGAAACACCTTTCCTATAGAGAAATGAGGGTAAGAATTACATCATTCTTCTCTTCAGAATCCATAAAAGCAAGAGGTGAGTGGAGTAAATGTTTAAAATGTGGAAGAAAAACCAAACCAAATCAAACCACCACCAACCAAGAACTCTTTCTCAGACAAGCATTAAGGGAATTTATTGTCAGTAGAAATACCTTGCAGGAAAGGTTAAAAGTTCTTCAGAGAAAAAGAATAGAGGTCAGAAAATTGGACATACATAAGGAAAAGAAGAGGCTCTAGAGAAAGAACAAATGAAGATAAAATATATTTTTGTCTTCTTCTTAATTGAACTAATGGAAATCTGTTCAATAAAAGAATAGCAACAATGTATTAAGTGATTATAGCTTATGGATAAATGAAAGGAATGATAGCAGTGTTATAAGAAATGGGAAGGAGTAATTGGGAACACTCTAACTTAACTGTACTACTCATGAAGCACTAAAGTGCTACGTGAAAGTGGACTTAGATTAGTTGTAAAAGTATATTACACTCCAGAGCAACAACTAACAAAATTAACAAGGAAGTATAATCAATGTGCTGAGAGAGAGAGAGAAGACAAAATGCTATCACATAAAATACTTAATTAGAGCCAGAGAAGTGGGGGAGGAGGGGAAGAAGGCAAAGCAGAAAGGGGAAAAAAAAAAAAAAGACAAGGTCAATGAATAGATACAGAAAATAGTTAAAAATAGGGTAAATATTCATCCAAAAAACAGGAAATAGAAATAGGGTCAATATTCATCTAAAAATGTCAAAAATCTCTTTAAGTATGGAGTAAATACACCCATTTAAATAAAGAAACTGTGAGTATACATATCAAAGAACAAGATGCAAGTATACAGAGTTTATAAAAAATCCACTTTAAATATAAAGACATGGATAGCTTAAAAGTAAAAGGATGGAGTAAGATATACCATGTTAACACTAATCAAAAGAAATCTGGTGTACAAAACAAGGATACCCCAGTCTCACCAGTTTTATTCAACATTGTACTGGAAGTCCTAGCCACAGCAATAGGCAAAAGAAACAAAAAACAAAAAACAAACAAAATAACCCCACACCCAAAAAACAAAACAACACAAAAAGCATCTAAATTCAACTTATTTTGAAATAAAACTCTTTTCACAGATAATATATCATATATAGAAAACCCTAAAAACCCCAGCAAAACCTGTTGGAATTATGAAACAAATTCAGTAAAGTTTCAGGTTAGAAAATCAACATACCACAAACAGCTATGTTTCTATAAACTAACAATGAACTATCAGAAAGAAGAATGAAGAAAACAATCCCATTTACAATTGCATCGAAAAGAATGAAATACCTAAGAATAAATTTAACCGAGTTAAAAATTCTGTACTCTGAAAACTACAAGACACTGATGGAAGAAGTTGAAGAAAACACAAATAAATGGAAAGATATTCCATGCTTATAGCTTGGATTAATAGAGATCTGATATTAAAGTGTCTATGCCAAGCAATATGCAGATTCAATGCAATGCTTATCAAAATTCCAAGGGCATTTTTTACAGAAACCGAAAAAACAATTCTAAAATTTGTACAGAACCAAGGAACACCCTGAATCCCAAAACAATCTTGAGAAAGAAGAACAAAGCTGAAGGCATCACACTTCCTGATTTCAAGCCGTATTACAAAGCTATAGTAATCAAAACAGTATGGTATTAATATAACAGACACATAGATAAATGGAACAGAATGGAAAGCCCAGAAATAAACCCATGCATATACAGTGAATTAATTTATGACAAAGGAACCAGGAATATAGAATGGGGGAAAAACAATCTCTTCAATGAAGGAGTTGGGAAAACTGGACAGCCACATGCAAGAGATGAAACTGGACTGCTATCTTACACCCTACCCAAAAAACAACCTCAAAATGGACTAAAGACTTAAATATAAGACTTGAAACCATAAGGATCCTGGAAGAAAACATAACTTGTAAACTCTGATATAAGTCCTGGCAATAAATTTTGATATTTGACACCAAAAGCAGGGAAAACAAAAGCAAAAATAAACAAATGGGACTGTTTCAAACTAAAATGTTTCTGCACAGCAAATGGTGCCATCAACAAAATGAAAAGGCAACCTATGAAGAAAATATTTGCAAATCATATATCTGATAAGGAGCTAGTATCCCAGATATATAAAGAATTCATACAACTCAATAACAACAACAAATTCTATTAAAAGATGGGCAGAGGAACTGAAAAGGCATTTTCTCAGAGAAGATATATAAATGGTGAACAGGTACATGGAAAGGTGTTCAACATCACTAATCATCAGGGGCATGCAGATCAAAACCACACTGAGATACTACCTCATACCTGTGAGGATGGCTGTTATCAAAAAGACAAGAGATACCAATATTGGCAAGGATGTAGAGAAAAGGCAATCTTTGTGCACTGTTGGTGGAAATGCAGTCACTATGGGAAACAATATGGAGGTTCCTCAAAAAGTTAAAAACAGAACTACCATATGATCCAGCAATTCCACTTTTTGGTAAATATCTGGAGGAAACAAAATCAGTGAAGGAATATCTGCATCTCCATGTTCACTGCAGCACCATCTGCAATAGCCAAGACATGAAAACAGCCTGAGTGTCCATTAGTGGATGAGTGGACAAAGAAACGTGACATACACACACACACACACACACATACACATATAAATATGCTATTATATATATTATTCAGCCATGAGAGAGAAGTAAAGCCATTTGTGACAACATGGGTGGACCTTGAGGACATTTTGCTAAGTGAAATAAGTCAGAGAAACTAAGACAAATACTCTATGATCTCACTTATATGTGCAATCTTAAACAAGAATCCCCCAAACCAAACTCACAGATACAGAGAATATATTGGTGGTTGCCAGAGACAGGGGGTGGGTGTGTAATGAGTGAAGATGGTCAAAAGGTACAACTTCTGGTTATAAAATAAGTAGCCACAGCATCATGACTATAGTTAATAACACTCTATTGTATATTTGCAAGTTGTCAGAGAGTAGATCTTAAAAGTTCTCATCACAAGCAAAACAAATTATAACTATGTGGTGATGGATGTAAACTAAACTTATAGCGGTAATTACTTCACAACGTATACATATATCAAACCGTTATGTTGTACACTTCAAAGTAATACAATGTTATCACAATAAACTGGAAAAAACCTGATGGTGGGGCCTCACCTCCAGAGTTTCTGATTTAGGAAGTCTGGGCTGGCGCATGAGAATTTGGATTTCCGACAAGTTTCCTGGTGATGCTGATGCTGTTAGTTTGGGACCACACTTTGAGAACCCCTGAGCTAACGTTTGCAGCTGTGCTGGGCAAATGGGTGTTTCTAATTTTAGAAATGAGAGGAAATTCTGGGAAAAGAATCCCATTTTGGATAAGCTGATGATGGAAAGAATAAAATGTATTGTTTTTTTTTTTTGCATTCACTGTGGTTTACAGGGGTCAAAGTTGTAAATCAAAGAAACAAAAACTATTTTCTTATGAGAGTATTTCTTTGAGCCCCTAACATTTTACTCTGTGTAGGCAAGTCTATGGAATGATCTGGTGCTTCATGGGCAGTCCTTTTGAGGTCCTTGGGAAGACAGTGGATCCATGCAGTAGTCACAAGTTTGTTTAGAACCGTAAGATAATTTCTTACTACACTGGATCCACCTCGTAAACACTTCGCATCCTTTTATTCCAGCCTCTTACTGCAATCCTGGCTAGGACAGTGAGGTCAATCCAGGCTTCAAACAGCTTCCTGTAGGTGCAGCCCGACATTGCCTCCTGGCCACTTGCTGCTTCTTCCTGCCTTGGGTCTTCTCTGACTCCTCACACACTCAAAGCAAAGTTTGCAAAGCAAGAAGTTAATGTTAATGAGGCCATTCTTGACAATAAGGAACTGAGTTAATTAGAATATATGTTTTCCCTTTTCAATTCTTAGGTGAACAGTTCTGGCTTCTCAAGGATATGGCTTCTCAAAATGTCCTATGGGATTGTTTGTTGTCTATAAAAGTGCCCAACTACCTAACAATTCTTAGTATAAATGTTCAATTCTTAACATAGACTTTTGCTTCTTCCTTATTTACTCCACTCCCATCTTTCACTCCTAAAAATAAAAAAAGAATTAATTTTAGACCAACAGACTTGAGAGCAAGAAAAAAATTATCAGGAATAAAGAGGGGCATTGCATAATGATAAAGAGGTCAATTCTCCAAAAAGACAACAATTTTTAATATATATATACCTATTAAAACAACATGAAGATACACGAGGCAAAAATTGATAGAATGATAAGGAGAAATAAATAAATCCACTGTTATACTTGGAGACTTGAGGACCTCTTTATCAGAAATGGACAGATCAAGCAGTCAGAAAATCAGTAGACTAGATGAACAACACATGAACCAACTGGATCTAACTGACATTTATTGAAGACTTCATCCAAGAACAGCAAAATATACATTCTTCTCAAGTTCACGTAAAATAATCACCAAGATAGGCCATATTCTGTGTCATAAAACATATCTTAATACATTTAAAATAACAAAAATTATACAAAGTATGCTCTCAGACCATAATGGGGTTAAAATATAAATCAATAAAAGAAAGATAGGTGGAAAATCCCAACATATTTAGAGATTAAATAACACATGGATCAAAGAAGAGGAATCAAGAGAAATTCTAAAAAAACATTCTGAACTAAAAGAAAATGAAAATGCGACTAATCAAAATTTGTGGGGTGCAGAAAAACAGTTCTTAGAGGAAAATTTATAGCTTTAAAATGCATATATTGGAAAAGACACTCTAAAGATCAGTAACTTAAGCTTCCACCTTAGAAAACTGCAAAAGAAGAACCAATTAAATCCAACATATGTAGAAGAAAAGAAGTAACAAAAATCAGAGAAGAAATCAATAAAATTGAAAATAAGAAATCAATACATAACACCAATGAAATCAAAGGCTGGTGCTTTGAAAAGATCAATAAAATTGATAAGCCTCTACCAGGTTAGCTAAGAAAAAGAGAACACACAAATTACTAATACAAAAAAAAAAAAAAATGAAAAAGGGACCATTACTATGGATCCCCTGGACATTATATTAAGATAATGTAGGGATATTATGAACAACTCTTTGCCCACAAATTTGATAATTTATATGAAATTGACCTACAAAAACTCTCACAAGGAGAAACAATCTGAGTAAGTTACATCTGTTGAAGAGATTGAATCAATATTAAGCAGCTTTTCAAAGAGAATCCCTATGACCTAATGTTTGGTAATTAGTTTTTAGATATAACACTGAAAGCACAATCCATAAGAAAAACATCAAAAATTTGACTTTGTTAAAATTAAAAATATCTGCTCTCTGAAAGATATTATAAAGAGAATGAGAAGTCAAGCCAAAGACTGGGGGAAAATATCTGCAAAACACCTATCTGACAAAGGAGTTGTATCCAAAATATACCAAAAAAAGTTTAAAACTCAACAGTAAGAAAACCACCCCATTTTAAAAATGAACAAAAAACCTGAAGAGACATCTTATCAAAAAAAGGTTTTTATTTAAGCAAAAAGCATATGAAAAGGTGTCCCAAATCATGTGTCTTTAGGGAGCTGCATATTAAAACAACAATGAGTTACCACTATACTCCCATTAGAATGGCTAAAATCCAAAAGGTTAACAACACCCAAGCCTGGCAAGGATGTACAGCAACAGGGGCTCTCATTCATTTTTAGGAATGCAAAATGGTACTGCCACTTCAGAAGAAAGTTTGGCAGCTTACAAAGTTAAATATAACCTAACCGTATGATGAAGAAATTTTGCTCCCAGGTAGTAACCAAATTTGTTGAAAACATATGTCCATACAAAAACCTGCATGTGAAGATTTATAGCAACTTACATATTATAATTATGATAGTGGATATGCATTATGCATTTGGCATAACCCATCGAGTGCACATTGCAAAAACTCAATCCTAATGATTTTATGGCTTTTACTTATAATAATGTATTGATATTGGCTCATCACTTGTAACAAATGCACCACACCAATTCTAGAAGTTTTAAGAGGAGAAACTGTGTGTGTGTGTGTGTGTGCGTGTATGTGTGGTGGAGGGAGGATTATATGGCAACTCTGTGCTTTCTGTTCAGTTTTACTGTTAACCTAAACCTACTTTAAAAACTAAAGACTGCTAATAAAAGGGTCCATCTCCTAAGCATTAGAGCTATTTAAAGATTCATAACTCTAAATTAGTCAGGCATAAAGAAATCTTAATTGTCCATGATCTCTTTCACCGTAGCAATAATGCATACATCTAAGCTGACCTCTCTTATTCATGCTAAATGGAAAATTCAGTGGGCAAATCCAGCATCCTAGCAAAAGAATGACAATCACTGCTGTAACAGGATTTAATTCTGCTGCCACTAATAGAATTTTTAATGTCAGCCCATCTGTTCAGGAAGCACTGAAACTCTTGTTGGGTTTCTTTCTCTTTTCCCATGATGGAATGACAAGGAAATATCACTGTCGTCACCAGCACTTGAGTGACCATGGCATTGCAGAAAACCTTGCCAGTAAACCTTCCATTGCTACTGCTCTTCAGAAGGCCTGTGTGAAATGCTACCGGAGCCCGTGATGTCGAAGTCAAGGATCCATTTCTGGGCATGAGAAGTTGTCTCTAACAGGCAACAGCTGAGACAGAATGAAATGGAAATCCATTTGCCTGGCAGCTTACACTTCATGGATATCTAGTGTGGCATTAACAGAGAAGCTGAAATTTCATAATATTCTGGCCATTTGTTCCAAAGTGAAGTCAAGTCTCACAAGGCAGACGGTGGGCCTCCGTTTCTGAGATTCAGCCAGGTGTGGGGCCTGGGGATACCATCCCTCAGGGCATGCCACACCACGCTGCCTCCATTGGCCTCCTCCTTCTCCTGGCTGCCACAGTCTCTGTGCCTGAAAACAATCTAAATATTCCGGGAGAGAGTCCAGCCACACACAGCCCTCTTATCCCCTTGGGAACAAAGAGAGTCTAGGCCTTGAGCTGAGCTCCTCTGCCTGATAGGAGATGTGGCAATGGTTCAGCAGGACTGAAAGTTCATCATCTCTCCACAGCACACTCATCTGGCTTTTTCTTCTTCCCTGGAAAGTGAGGCAGGCTGAAAGGTTTGCAGGTGAACAGCAAGGCGCCGGTGTGTGTGTTCTTCTTTAGAGTGCATTGATTACCATTTTATTTCAGGGTTGAGCAGTAATTACCACTAATGAACAACATGATAATCTGCAGCATAAATCACCAGTTCCTTGGCTTTACCATTTAACACAATGAATTAGAACTTGGCAGGTCTCAGTCTATCTTCCGTTCAGGTCAAGTGTACTGCAAGATGCAGGGGGCCGAGGGGACATTTCTACTCAGAGGAAACCATTCGAGACTCCTTGATATGAATCATGGGCATAAAGATGGACACACCTGTGGACTTAATGGCTGATGTCTTGGTCATCACTGAGACTTGGTCCTGCATCATTTGGCAACTTGTTCCAACCAAGTGAGTTGTGAACAGCTTACCTCTCCCAGGACAAGCGGAGACAACCTCCTCACTGCAGTTTCTGCCTCTGACCTTGCACAGAAATGGGAATTAGCTTTCCAGTGAAATATACAGATATTTGAAAGTGTCTTGTGCTATGCTTTAGCAGGATTGAGGAAAAAAGGAGGATAGGTACCTCTGTCACTGAGAAGCTACTCCAAAGCAGGTGCCATGTAGACAGTATCTACAGTCTTCCTGAAGGGAGCTCCTTTTATGAGTCCATTAAGGATGAGAAATCTAGCTCAAGGAAGGGTTATGGCTTGCCAAAGGTATATGTCTAATAAATGTCAGAAGTCAGGTTAAGATTTAAAGCTGCACATATAACATTGTCCACATAGTTTGATCAATACATGTTTAATGGTTTTATCGTTTTACATATTTTCTCCACACATTAGACTCCAAGACCTCCAAAGCAAGGGCTACTGTTCCTGCTTACTTGGTATTTATATACATACAGTGCATACAGTCAGTGCTTAAATAATATTTGTGCAATTAAATAGGAAACCTTCTGCACTGAAAAAAAATGAATTGTTGATAAATGATACACATCATACTATATATTGCATATTGTATAATATACATCACATATATTTCCATTCAAAAGCAACTACAAAGATTTCAGAGGCTCATTATATTAAAATACAGACTTCTGTCTAAGCAGTGGATACATAATTTAAATAATTCATGATAAATTAATATCTCTTTTATTCCATTAATGCTTCTTAATAGCCTTCAGATAGACTACATCAACATTATGTATCCCGACTAATACAAGATTTATCAAGATGTAAACTGACTTTGGAGGGAAGAAAACTATAATAGAATCCATGATCTCAAAGTGTGAAAAGTAGGATTTAATTAAATGTTCTAGAAAATTGAGAAATTAGAATGTAGCTCCAACTCCACAAAATACGAATTTTACATAAGGAGATTTTTCCAAAATCTGCTTAATGTAATACAAATATAGGCAGGTATTACTTCAAACCCTCAAAGAAATCATGTCGAGAATTTTATCTCCTAGCAGACTGGAACGCAAAGCAGACAAAGAATCCCTGTGGTGTTGGAGGCATGACAGGTGGACGACACCTACAGAGAAGACTCCTTGTTGTTCTTCAGTAATGGGATCGAGAACATTTTCTTAGTTCTTGAAATAACTGAGAATAATGGAATTGTTAATACAGATTACTTTGTATTGATTGCAGTTTACAACTTTCTATGCAGGGCATTCATTTATATTATTTTCACCTGCATTGTGATTAAGATGTAATAAAGTCATTCTTTATTTTCCTGCCTTTTTTTTTTTTAAGATTTTATTTATTTATTTGAGAGAGAGAATGGGTGACAGAGAGCATGAGCGGGAGGAGGGTCAGAGGGAGAAGCAGACTCCTGGCCGAGCAGGGAGCTGGATGCGGGACTCGATCCCGGGACTCCAGGATCATGACCTGAGCCGAAGGCAGTCGCTTAACCAACTGAGCCACCCAGGCGCCCCTCCTGCCTTTTTTTTTAATGTGTATAATCACCATCATGTCTTTCAAAAATTCTATGAAAGAACAAAGCCCAAGAAACAGTTTTCCAAATTGATTTTGGCAGGTTTCTTTATTTCCTCTGATGACAAGGTGGTTTTATAGGCTTCACTTCTAGAAGAGAGCCATTTAAGGATAAGGAAAGCCTTGGGCTTTATTTGATTAATGCTTTGCCTTGTGTATAAATATGTGAGAAAGCATATTAGAAGAATGTTAATCATGCTAAGTGACAAAACCGTGTTTCCTATTGAGTATGTTTCACTTTAAATTTTATAATTTCTTGTGGTTTCAAAATTCTGGTTGTTAAGACAGAAACAAGCAAAATTTGTGATATATTTATTCTAATTTTTAAAATCCTGATGCTACATTTATATCAAGATGTACGGCTATTTTAAAATACATTGAATTTTTAGATAAAGAGCATTGAGTAAAAGCCACATATAAATCTCATTCCTCAAAACCTATTGAAATTAATATTTTAATAAAAATCAAAAGTTCACTTTTGAACAAGAAATAGGGACTGTGCAAAGAATAAGTCTGATGTCAAAAGATTTTTAAAAATTGCTGCCAAGAAAAGAAATACAGACTACAGCATGATGTGTGACATTTCAAACCCCATGCTCTCTCCTCAAAGTCACTACTAATGACAGAAAAGAATAAAAACCTGAGGGTTTGTACTAGTTGCTCCACTCAAGTGTTCAAGAGAACATCTGAGGAAATGCTTTTAAGAATAGAAACCTTGCTATAAAGGAGCTCAAAACAGTTGGAACTTACCAGAGCAATATACTGAGTATGAGAAAGAAGGTGAAGCCCACAGGAGCAGGACAGGCACGCAGTTGGTGTTATAAGCCATTGTTAATTTGGTAAGATTCTGGTAAAGATAGTCTAGCCTTGACTCCCGACGTGGGGTCTAGCCTTGACTCCCGACGTGGGTTACAAGAGGCCACACAGTTAAGCTATCCCCTACTCAATTCCATTGCCCCCAGGAATGGAATACAGGAATGTAGATATAATAAAATTAGCTTCTAAATGCAGCTCATGGAAAAGGCAGAAACATTACTGCTCTCCTGGATGGGGTCAGGAGAGAATTTCCTTAATGGCTCTAGACAATAGAAGTTTCAGACAGAGCAGCTCTCTAAATATGCAAATGAAAATAAATAACTTGACAACTGTTATGCACTGAATATTTGTGTTCCCCTCAAATTCATGTGCTGAAATCTGAACCCCAAATGTGATTGTATTGGTAAGTGGGGTCTTTGCAAGGTGATTAGATAGATCATAAGGGGCATAACCCTTATGAATGGTATTAGTATCCTTATAAAAAAGACCCCAGAAAACTCCCTTGTATCTTTCCCCATGTAAGAATATAGAGAGAAGACGGCCATTTATGAACAAGGAAGTGGGCTCTCACCAGACCCCAAATCTGTTGGTGCCCTGATCTTGGACTTCCTAGCCTACAGAACTATAAGAAATAAATGTTTGTCATTTAAATCACCCACAGTATGTTATATTTGTTACAGCAGCCCAAATAGCCTAAGACAACAACTATTCAAATTCTATGGAGAAAACAAAGAAAGTAAAGTAAAGGAGAATAGTGTCAGAGGAATGAGGGAAATCAAAATTCAGAAAGTAAAGTGAGAGCCAATTATGAAAGAAAATGTAATCAAAAGAAGAGAAGGGGCACCTGGGGGCTCAGTTGGTTGAGTTTCCAATTTGATTTTAGCTCAAATCATGCTCTCAGGGTCGAGCCCCACATTGGGCTCCACACTGGCTGTGGAGCCTGCTTAAGACTCTCTCTCTCTCCCCCCACCTCTCCCCCACTCTCTCTCAAAAAAAAAAAAAAAAAGAAGAAGAGAAACAAACTTTCCCCAAGATATTTGCACTATAGAAGAACTTAATAGGAATAATATTTCAATAAAAACACAAAATAGAAACAATGAAAAGATAAAACAATAAAATCATAAAGCAATAGGTGTAAATTAAAAAGGAGATTTTGGTACTAAAATACTTATTTTATTCTTTTTTAAAGATTTTCTTTATTTATTTGAGAGAGAGAGAGAGAGCATGAGAGGGGTAAGGGTCAGAGGGAGAAGCAGGCTCCCCACTGAGCAGGGAGCCAGATACGGGGCTCGATCCTGGGACTCCAGGGTCATGACCTGAGCTGAAGGCAGACACTTAACCGACTAAGCCACCTGGGTGCCCAAGACTTATTTTAGAAGCCAAACTTCTGAACAAATTTATTCATTATGTTGCAAAGAAGAAAAAGCTTTCAATAATCACTGTCAGGGTAAAGAAGACAGACATTAAGGCATTAGAGAGAATGGATAAGCAATGGATTAAAGGAAAGAGAATGGATTAAGGTAATATATGAACAGATGACAAGATACAAGGCCAAAATGATCAATGTTTTGAATGCAATGAACATAAACACCGTATAGACTATTCCTAGATTTTGTAGATCAAAAAACATTTTATTATAAAAGCAGGTGGATATTTCCAAATTTGATAAACACCTATATCCTAACTTCCCTATAAAAACATTACTCACTAATGAATTCAAGCCAGTTAAAGTAAGGATTCAGGGTTGGAACACAATGCAATTTCTGTATTCTGGAGAATTATGAAAAACGCATGCTTGTTATGCATACTATAAATTTAGATCATCTTTCCAAATAGGAAAAATTTTCTTGAAAACCTTTTGAATTGTTCAAGTTCTCATATTTTTGTTTTAGTTTCTGTTAGAATTAGGCTATGCCCAATCAGTTCCTTCCATGCCTCGAATTATATATCAGAAATACTTTGGGTCCCTCAGGAGAAAAGTAGGTAAGATATTTTCGTTAATATCATCGTCACAATTGACACTCTCTGAGATTTTTTACCACCTACGTTTCTGATTTCCTAGTATTTTCATTCATTTATTTTATTCTCTCACATAGAACTTCTCAACCATCGTTATAGTCCAATCAAAAGATATTGATCGCCTACGGCACAGGAAAGTCTTGGGTGAGATTCGAGGGTTGTTTAAATCTCCCAGGCCTATCACCTCCAGCCTTGAGTTGAGCAAAATTACCAGAGATTCCTTGGAAAGAGGCCTAATCAGACAGGGCTCATCATGCCTATGGGCTCTGTGAGAGCCTGCAAGATAAACAACACGTGGCTTCTGAGCTTGGGCAAGCAGATGTTCCACCAGCCCATCATAGCAAAGGGCTTCAGGAGCTAACAATGCAGGTAAAAAGAAGCACTGAGCACTACCATGGTGAGGCTGGTGGTTGGGGGTGCAGAGGGAGTGGGAAGTCAGGGAAGCAGGGTGGGATGGCCTATATTGGCTTCACCTATTTGGGACATGTCTGCCTGTGGCTGATACTCATGTTTAGTGGCATCCAAACTAACTGTGCACTTGTCTACCAATCCAATGATTCTACAAAATAGAGCCTCAACATTAACTCAGAAAAGTTGATATAGAAAAGTTTTACTGAGTTACAGACCAATTTGTATGTTCAAGGAAATTTCTTTTTTTTTTTTAAAGCATGGGTTATTTATTTATTTATTTATTTATTTATTTAACAGAGAGATAGAGAGCACAAGTAGGCAGAGAGGCAGGCAGAGGGAGAGGGAGAAGCAGACTCTCCACTGAGCAGGGAGCCCAATGTGGGGCTCGATCCCAGGACCCTGGGTTCATGACCCGAGCCGAAGGCAGCCGCTTAACCAACTGAGCCACCCAGGTGCCCCGTTCAAGAAAATTTCAATACTGTATTTGTCAATGACAAAAAGGAAGGCTTTTAGTTTCCCAATTCTAGATGCCACTACTGTAAATTTTTGAATGGTTGTAAAAGGAGTTTAAACTTGTACTACTTTTCTTTCTCTGGTGGCATTCAAAAGTTTGAAGAGATTACCGTTAGGGAGTATTTATGAGGAATTATGGCTAGTCATGCCCATCCTAAAGTCTAATATAAAAATAATTTTCATGGTGGCAAGGTCAAATTTTTCATTACACATTTTAAAAATCATGGAGGTTAAAGTTTTATATAAACTAAAGAATTAATATCATCCTAATACTTTATGTTTTACTATCATAATTATATACTATAAAGATGGTATAAAGAATAAACAAAGCCCCATTCATATTCCTCTACTATTCTTCAGTGTGTCCCTTCACACCTTACAAATACTGTTTTCTATGTTTCCTAAGAGATGAAGAACACTGTCTCAACATACTTTCCTACCTCTAGAGCATCACTTGGATGCTTTTCGCATGAAACCTCTCACCCACCCTGCTCCCTTTCTCTCACATTTAAGAGCTACTCATCCCCTGTGTCCCAGTTCAGGGAGGGCAGCCACCTTCTGTGTTGAATGATTGATGAGCATCCATGACACAGTAAAGAGGAGCTGTGATCACCACGCCACCATTTGTTTGAACATGGCTGGAATTCCAGAAATTCTGCTTTGCATGTGGAAAAGAAACACAAGCTGACAATGTAAAATGACAAACTTGAGTGGAATAGGGGTGGCAAGATATGTATAGAAACCAAAGCTACCAAATAATGTGATTATAGATTCCACTCCACTTGTCTGAAATCTTGTTTATCTATCTATCTATCATCTATCTATGTATCTAATATTATCATATAATAATGTATAGGGGCACTTGGGCGACTCAGTTGTTTAAGCCTCCAACTCTTGATTTTGGTTCAGATCGTGATTTGGCTCAATCTCAATTGAGCCCTGAATCAGTTCTGTGCTTGGTGTGGAGCCTGCTTGAGATTCTCTCTCTCCTTCTGCCCCTGCCCACCCCTGGCTTGGGCACATGCACTCTCCTTGTCTCTCTCTCTCTCTCTCAAAAAAAAAAGTATAATAAAGTATAACTCATCTTTTGTAAATAATTGATAATATACATGAAATATAAAATATACATGCTAACAGAATAACGTTACTAGAATCGGCCTCATCTATGTCTTTCAGTTGGTTATATCAGTCTAGATCATCACCAATCCATCTACATATTCAGCTATACTAACAAATGTTAGGACCTAAAGTGAAATAAAAAGCTAATTAAAGTGGTCCACTTTAAATCAGATTAGGAGTTATCTTTATGACAGTGTCTCTAAATAGAAATAAATACTATTTTTTAAAAATAGTGGTTACTAAACTGACCATGAACTTCAAAGTCTTCCAAACTGGGAGGACTGATATTAGGTATCTAAATAACTTAAACATGGGTATGTGTACCAAAGCCGAGTGTCTTCAGATTATATATGACTTTCACATATAATTTTAGCCATCTGCTCTCCTATTTGACCTTATCTCATTGTATTCAATTCACTGCTGGAGCTTAAGAAATTTTCACCTGTTCTGTAGGTACTATTCTGCTGTTATTTAACTATCGGCCACAGGGAATCATTAAAGGCCCCATTATTCTTCTTGAGGAACACTCCAAGTGCCTGGCAGGAGTAGAGGTGAAAGGTTCATCATATAGAGAGCAGAGTCCGCATTTCTGAAAATGAAGAGGCCTCTGGGCATTTGTGTGAGAAGGATTCAGGATCTTTTTTTTTTTTTTTTAAAGATTTTCTTTATTTTTTGACAGAGAGAGAGAGAGAGAGACAGCGAGAGAGGGAACACAAGCAGGGGGAGTGGGAGAGGGAGAATCAGGCTTCCTGTGGAGCAGGGAGCCCGACGTAGGACTCAATCCCACGACCCTGGGATCATGACCTGAGCCGAAGGCAGATGCTTAACGACTGAGCGACCCAGGCGCCTCAAGGATTCCAGGATCTTTAGTGAACTGTCTTTTTGGTTTCCACCTTTCTGGCCTCCCATCATCCCACATTCTAGCCATATTTTCCACTGCTCAGAAGTTTGAGAACACTGGATCAGTGGCCAGTAAAAGCACACACATACACACACCACAAAAACTAGTTTCGCATTTACTTAACCTTCCCCAGCTCTAGCATCAGCTGTATTTCAAAAAAATAAGATGAAATGAGGCCCAGTTCTGAGAGCCTGAACTGATCCCAAAGGGTATGGTTGCTGGCAGTGACAGCATGATGGTGAACTCATCACACACACACACACACACACACACACACACACACAGATTTTCAAAGCCTTTAGAGATGCATGCTAAGGACAAAAAATACAAATTTTATGTAATTATAAATATTTAAAACTTGTTTGAAAGATAAAGGATAAAGCCGAATAAATGTATGATATTTTATGGAGATTATGAAAGATCTCTGACATATCAAAGTGCCCAAAAGTTAAGTGCTTTCTATATAAGAGAGAATAAAAAACTGATACTCATTTTAAATAAATTGAAACAAACTTTACAATTAATGCTTAGAGACAGTTCTGGTAGTATTTATTATCTGAAACATATACATTAACCAACTCCCATGAAGTTTTGGTGAAATCTCTATTTTCCTCATTAGGTTGGTTTTAGGTGATTAAAGAGTCTTAGTTTCAGACCTAAGGTCTCATTTTGTGTTATCCTAGTTAACAATACCAATTCATTGCAATAAAATAAAAACAAAGGCAAAATTCCATGAAAAAAACAAACAGAAAAACAACTCCTTTAAAGAAATCCAGTCATCAAAATGCTTGTAACCTCACATAGTCTTATCATAATAAAGGCATTAGCCTTTAGGATAGGACTAGATTTTCTGCTGTTATCATCTGAGTGACCTTGGGCAAGTTGTATAATGTCTCAGGTCCCATTTCTTCATTTGTAAAATGGAAGATACCAACCCTATAAGATCATTGTGATTAGAAAATGAGATAATGCATGTAAAAGATTTCACAGATTATCTGGTAGTGTGTTGGTACTATTTATTATATTCTCACTAATAATTGTTATTTGTATTTGGCTGGGAATTAGATTTTATTTCTCCCCATATCTATATAATATCAGTTAAAGGAAGTCCACATTTATTTTCAAAAAGATTATAACATGCATTCTAAAATTAATAATCTTTAAGATGTTTATAATGTGTATAGTAAAGGCATATTAAACGGGATAACATTTGAGAAAAATTATTTGTCAACTACAAAGTGTGTATGCATTTAATAAAAATAGTATTGCTATTTTGATCATTAGAAATTATACTATAGGGGTGCCCAGGTGGCTCAGTCGTTAAGCGGCTGCCTTCGGCTCAGGTCGTGGTCCCAGGGTCCTGGGATCGAGCCCCGCATCGGTCTCCAGTCTCCCTGCTCGGCGGAGAGCCTGCTTCTCCCTCTCCCTCTCTCTGCTGCTCTGCCTACTTGTGCTCTCTCTCTCTGTGTTAAACAAATAAAAATCTTTAATAAAAAAAAAAAGAAATTATACTATAGATGTAATCAAGTTGTTCTTCATATGCAATGCTATTAGCTTTAATTTACCCTCCTCTGACCTCAGTAATCTCTTGCACCCTATATTATTATAGCAATGACCTACCTGTTAGGATCTGAGGTCATGTCTGATTTGTTCAGATCCTCTGATAATTTTTTTGAAGATATTTTGAAATGTACAGAAGTTCCCTTCCTTAAAAAGACAATTCCCCAGATATTTTCATCTATACCTCTAAATAGTAGTCATTGTCAATGATGGAGGGTATTGCTTAGAATAAAAGTACCATGCTAGCTTCTGAACTAGTACATATGGCTATAAGAGTGACAATTTTATTTCTGAATACTCTTTGCCCTCTCTGAATATACGCTGACAAAGCTATTGATCCTAAGAAAAGCAGAAGTGGGAAAAAGGTAAAACAGAGAAAAAAACTCATGCACATTTCTACAATCAAAGGAAAACCACTATTTATATGTTGATAGAGTTCCTCCTAAGTCTCTCTCCCTGGTCATATATTTCTTTGTTTCTATGGTTGTGCTCCTATTGTAAGTGCAGTTGTTATTGCCAGTATTTTACCTAAATTATAAGAGCCATTATCCATGCTCCTTTGGAGTCTGTACTCCTTAAAACAAGAGCAGAAAGAGGTCTTGCAGGTGTTATGAGAACCCTAATTCATCCAGCATGAGCATTCAGAATTTCTAGCCAGAAATTAAAGAGGAACTTTTAAGTGTCCCTTATGAGTGACAGAATTGCTTTCCTAATGGTTTTGACGGTTAGAACCTACACTCTTGAAGAGATATTATAAGTAAATTTATATATGTCCCTCATTTCACTCATGAAGTAAAGACCAGAAGAGTTAGATCACCTACCAATAATTCACTGCATCCACCTGGTGAGATCCAGAGTAAAACTCGTGATCTATGACTCCCTCAGTGCCCCTTCCATTCAGGACCACCTCTAATACCTGGGAATTCTAAGACAAGAGTGTCAATGGAGGCCCCAGGCCAAGAGCCTGCCCCTTTTCTCTTCTCATCCTGCTTCTTTATGACAAAAGCACGTGTAAATGTGTTTGAACAATCAGTCTGCATTCCAAGTGCATTGCAAATTTCGGGCCTAGAGGTAAGCATAATAGTACAAAGTCTGCCCTCAGGAAGTTAGAATAAAAGTACCATGCTAGCTTCTGAACTAGTACATATGGCTATAAGAGGGTGTCCTGCACAGGCTCCAGAAGCATCTGGAAACCATCAGAATAGAGAATCCTGGGCTTCTTGACACCTGGAGTGTGGTCTTGCAAGAAAAACATGAGCTCTATTAGGCACATCCTCTTGGCTCCATGATTTAGCAGGACTCTGAGAGAAGATTTGAGAGTTGATCCCAGAAGTACTGTAAGACATGCAGAAGTGAGAAAGGGAAAAGAGGAAAACAAGTAGTTTACCACTGAGGACACCCAGGGCAGAGACTGTGTGGAATGCATCGCAGGATTGTCCCGTGGTGGGCAAGAAGCTGGAGTACTTACCACCCGTTATCATTTCTTATTGGTTGAGGATCCCTCTTGGGGCTTTAAGGGTCTGGCACTTCTGGGTTCCCCTTTAGAAGGCTGAGCAGGTATGTTATACAAGATTAGAAGCCTTTAAAGTGTGGTGCCCAGGGAGGGGGCTCTGGTTGCTGGGTTGTAAAGCCTCTACCGGATCTTCCTTTTTATAGTAAGTGCTGAGGGAATATTCTCCACAATCTATTATTACAATATCAGTAATATACTTTAAATCGCCATATCATTTAAAATTAGAGAATGAAATATTTCTACCATTACCTTACACATTAAGACAACTTAGTTACTTAAAAGCACCACTCATTCAAGAAATAAAGAGATCAGAAACAAGGAAGCTTCAGGTTTGTTTCTGCCACTTGCCAGTTTTAGTCCAGATGGATCTTTTGTGTAGTGCTGTGAATTCAGTCACGGAGCAATATATCTTATCTTTCATCTGGACATTTAACCATCTTATGTCATTTAGCATTTAAGCCGACTTGTATCAAAAATTACTCAGTTCTCTCAAGCATCAGATTATGGTTTAAGAACATCTATTTGTTTCTCGAAAGCTTTTTAACTCAAGTCTAATTAAAAATTCTGAAGCAAATATCCAGAACTTCCACATGCTGCTTCTTCTATAAGAACTGACACATTTCATATAAGTATACATTTACTCACATTTTAAAGACTCTATTTTGCTGCATTTTAATCAAGTCCTTTTTCAAAGATGTAAACAGTGCATTGTGATGGTAAAAGCTGCCCAAGCTGGTGATCTTTGCATTTGCCCTTCACTAAAGGAAATTTCATCTCGCCTGAGCAGATGGATGGAAATGGACCAAACGAGAGTCAGTGAAGGACCAGGATGATTTCAGCTGATGACTGACACCTGCTAATCATGAGTGTGGGACTTGGTGCCAAGGAGAATAAAGACTCCAGGTTTCTTTAAAATTCAATTCCATTTGCCACTCAGAGGCAGGGACTCCAACTCAGCTCCCAGCAGGGATGGTTTCTCAACTTTAATGATTTCATTCCTGCTACAATCCTTTGGGGGAAAAAAGAGACAACCTTCCATACTGATTACTACCCATACAGTTTGTTGTAAAAACATGACATTAAATCTAGTTTGAGGTTTTTAGCAGGCTTACCAGCCACATTTAGAGGTACTAACTTTTTTGATTTTTTGAAAAGCAGCTGTTTTCTGCTATGTATTTTAAGTATATGAAAGTTCACGTGTATTTCTATGTAAGAAATCAAAACATCGTTCCTCTCATTAAAATCTACTTTTAGATATCCTACAACTGTAAACAGACATTTCGTGGCAAATAAGATGCATGCTCACAAATCCATCCACAATCCAGTCTCATCTTCTGTCAGGCACGGGAAAGTGTCTACAGATCCCTGACCACTCCAGCATGGAGCCTGGTTCCACCAACCGCATGATCTTAAGTATGTGTGTCATACTTTTCTAAGGTTATTTCTTGCCTGTAAAGTGGGGAATCGTAGGACCTCACTAGGGGCTGGTTTTGAGCATTAAGCTGTAGGAGCTCAGCAAGTGACCTGGTCAAGCAACTGTTATGTTGAAAAGGTCCAGCAAGGGGCGCCTGAGGGGCTCAAGCCGGTTAAGCATCTGCTTTCAGCTCAGGTCATAATCTCTGGGTCCTGGGATGAAGCCTGTGTCAGGCTCCCTGCTCAGCCAGGAGTCTGCTTATCCTTCTCCCTCTGCCCCTCCCCCAGTTTATGCTCTCTCTCAAATAAATAAAGAAAATCTTAAAACAAACAAACAAACAAACAAAAAACGGTCCAGCCAATGTCATCCTCATTCCTTTCTTACCTTCCCTTATGTAAACTATACTTGCAAAGTTCTAAAGTGCTTCCTATCCAGATAGTTCCCATTTCTTAAACCTGGTTCAAACTCGATCTCCGTAGAGCCTTCTACTAACACCCAAGCTTGGAAAAATAATGGCTTTGGAGCACGGGAGCACTTCCATGTGTCAGGCACTGTGCTGAGCACTTAACCAGCATTATCACGTTTAATCCTCCCGACATCCCTATGGTACAGTAGAATAATTATCTGTACTTTTCAGATAAGGAAATGAAGTTCATCCAGTCAGTAAATAACAGAGCTGACGTGCAAGCTTTAGCTGTCACTCACCTTGTCCTCTAAAAATTCATAGTTGTAGTTTTATGGCCTTCATTTGAGATATAAAACTTTACCGTGCTGAACTGCCTTCCATATTTGTCACAAATTGTCTTAAACTATTATTAAAATCTCTTAATTAACTTTCCAGGCTGATGCTGTCTTTGTGATGAAGCTTCTCAGGAACAAAGAAAGTCAATAGCAGCCTTCCTTCCTTCCTTCATTGGACAGACATATTTGATGCCCACGGATGTGAGAGACTAGTGTTCAGAGCTGGGAGTCCAGAAACAGATAACATAGCTCCCTGTCCTCAAACTGTTCACAGTCAGGTGGGAACAATAGCCACATGTTAGGAACAATCCCATACAGAAATGCAGTGATAGAAATAGGTTGGGATACTGATGGAGCCTGAGAAAAGGTTGTGGCCATCCAGGGGAAGGGCTCCTCAGGAATCTTTCCCAAGGGACGCAATAGATGAACGGAGTCTTAAAGGAAAATACAGAAGAGATGAGATGTGGCAGAGAAGCTAGAGGGTTTCAAGTGGAATGTAAAGGAGAAAAATCCCAAAGGGGAAAATGGCATATTAATCTGAGAGCCCAAATCAGCTTATTGCTGAGCACAAAGAAAACTGGAGATGTTGACACAAAAGGGCTTATGTGTACATTTAACAGCTTGGATTTTATCTTTCTTCTCCCATTGAATTTAAAAGGAATTGTGTAATTTAGACATTTTTCTCTTTTTTTCAGGTTATTTAAATTTTTTATTGTGAAATACATTATATATGTGAAGATATATAAAGGATAAGTATACAGTTAATAAAATACATAAAATTAAAAACTGCATATAACCTAGTTTAAGAAGCTTAACACCACTAGTCTCTTATTTGATATTGTCTGCTTCTCCCAGATCATACTCCCTTTTCCTTCCTCAAAGAGATAATCACTTTCCTGAAATTTGGGTAAATCAAAGCCACATATGTTTCACCAATTATCGACATATCAAAATAACCTTACACCTGGAAAACATTTTGTTCATTTTTTCCTGTTTATAAACTATATATACATATATACATTATATGTATAAATAAATAAATAAATAGTAAATAAATAAATATTTTTTTCTTTTAAGTTTTTACTTTAACTCCAGTTAGTTAACACACAGTATTATATTAGTTTCAGGTGTATAATCCAGTGATTCAACAAATCCATACCTCATTCAGTGCTCATCACAAGTACAACCCTTGATCTCCATCACAGACTTAACCCATCCCCCCACCCAACTCCCCTCTGGTAACCATCAGTTTGTTCTCTATAGTTAAGAGTCTGTTTCTTAATTTCTCTCTCTCTCCTTTCTCCCCTCTGCTCATTTGTTTTGTTTCTTAAATGTAGTCCCAATAGTTTATTTTTGCTTCTGTTTCCCTTGTGTCGGGAGATACACCTAGAAAAATACTGCTACAGTTAAACAAATAAAATACTAGTATTTAGACTTGTCAGTGAGTTATTTACTTTATTTAATATTATTTTTCTGTGAGGTTTATCCATGATGACTCATGTTTTTGCAATTCTTTATTTTGGTTACTACATGATACTCTATTGAATAGTTGATTACACCAAAACTTATTTATCCATTTTATTAATTATGGCCATTTGGATTCTTTTTGTTTTGACTGCTATGAACAGTATCATGAACTTTCATATACATCTCCTAAAGCACATGTGCAAAACTTTTTTATGGTATATCAGTAGGAATGGCATTATACTGCCAATGGTGAGTGAGATTTCCTATTGTTCCAAATCTAGTCAACACCAAACTATATCCAAATTTCTATTCTATTCTAATCTAGTTAGTCTAGTCTAGTTAGTCTAGTCAAGTTGAGTCTGAGTCTAGTTAAGTCTAGTCTATCTTGCCTATTGGCTGATGGTGAAATAGCTCATTCTGATTTGTATGCCATTTCTCAAGCAAGAGATGATGTCGAGCATCTTTTCATATATTACAGGTTATTTGTACTTTCTCTTTATATCAATGCTCATTTTTTATTGGATTTTCTGCCATTTTTATATTAATCTGTAGAGTACTAATTTGAAATTTGTTATATGTAGTGAAAATGTCTCATCCTCGTTTGTGGCTTTTGTTTTTGCTCTTTTTATGTTGTGTTTTGACATAAACAAGGTCTTCATTTTTATACAATAATTTTTATTAGGCTCTCAATGGATAGGATTTTTATGCCCTGTTTAATACATAATTTGTTACCCCAGAATCATTAATTATTTTGTTTCTGTTGCTTTTTTAAAAAAAATTATAAATTTGTTTCTCCTATTTAAGTATTTAATTAAAGTATGAACTTATTTGGGGATATAGAAAAAGAGAGATATCCAGTTTAAAAATTTTTCTATACAAATATCCAAATGCCCCATTATTAATTTTATAGTCCTTCCTTTGACAACTCATCTGTAGTTGCCTCTTTGTCGGGATTCAAGTTTCCATATATGCTAGAGTCAGTGCTTATGGTCTTCCTTTCTTTCACTGATCTATTTGTCTATCCATGCACTGATATGCTGCTGTCTTAACTTCTACAGCCAACTCTTGATACCTGCAGGGATCAATGCCCTAACTTGTTCTTCACATATGCTATATCTACTTTTGCCCTCTTGTCCTTTTTTCCTTAAAACTTAACAACAACAAAAACACCAAAAATGCATCTTTTTATATCTTTTGTTAGATTTATTTGTAATTTATGTTATTTGCTTGTAAATATGTCTTTTTAAATTAAATAAAAATGTAACTGATTTTTTTCTCTCTCTCTCTTTTTTTTTTTTTTGAGCAGCGGAACACAAAATTGTAACTGATTTTTTATGTTAATGTTTTTTATCCAAAAACTTTGCTAAATTCCTTATTAATTTTAATAATCCTATGCAGATTCTTTTGGGTAATAGTATACTTGTCAAGTAATGACAAGTTTCCAACCTTCCTTATTATTCTTTTTCTTGTCTTACTACACTGACGATAAATTTCTAATACAATATTAAATAAGAATGAAGGTCATGGGCACCTTGTCTTGTTTTTGATGCCAAAGGGACATTTTGCAAGAGGTTCTATCAGATACAATATATGTTAAGGATTTTTAAATGCCCTCTATAAAAAAAAAAAGTTCCCATCCACTCTTAGCTTGAAAAGTGTTTTTTATCACGATAGGCTTATTGATTAGTTTTGCTACTTTCAAAATCATTGTTTTTTTTTTTTTTTCATTTCCTACTTTGTTCCTTTAATATGGTGGATTATACTAGTACATTTACTAATAATAAAGCAAACTTACATTCCAGAAATAAACAAAAATTAGTCAAGTGCTAGGACCTTTTGTATACTTTGCTGGGTTTAGTTTGTGCTTTCCCTACTTGCGTGCTTTTTTTAGGTTTTAGCTTTAAGATTATGCTAGCCACTTAGAATAAATTTTGGAGTATTTTCTCTTTTCAATTCTTGAGGAAGTTAAGTTGAAATTATCTGTCATTGGTACTTTACAAAGAACTCTATTCCAAAGTCAGCTGAGCATGGTGATTTTTTTAAGATAAAATTTTTTTTAAAGATTTTATTTATTTATTTGACACAGAGAGAGAGATTACAAGTAGGCAGACAGGCAGGCAGAGGGAGAGAGAGAAGCAGGCTCCCTGCTGAGCACACAGCCCGATGCTGGGCTCGATTCCAGGACGTTGGGATCATGACCTGAGCCGAAGGCAGACGCTTAACCGACTGATTTACCCAGGCGCCCCAAGGATAAATTTTTAATAACCAACTTTTGGGTCTTTCAATCCTCTCTTTTGTGTGATAATTTTTTTTTTTTAAAGATTTTATTTATTTATTTGACAGAGAGAGACACAGTGAGAGAGGGAACACAAGCAGGGGGAGTGGGAGAGGGAGAAGCAGGCTCCCCGCCGAGCAGGGAGCCGGATGCGGGGCTTGATCCCAGGACCCTGGGATCATGATCTGAGCCGAAGGCAGACACTTAACGACTGAGCCACCCAGGTGCCCCTGTGTGATAATTTTTAAATATCATTTATTTCTTCTGTCCTTTATATTATGTATACTTTTTAGATTTATTAAGGCTTATTTTTTCTAACTTCTTATGGTAGAATGTTTGGCTCATTATACTGAAACTTTGGATTTCTAACATAAGAAAGTTCAATATACTTACCTCTTAACTTGGCATTAAGCTTGGCATTAGCTTCATCCTACACATTTTGATGTGGAATATTTTTATTTTCTTCCCTGATCTAAAATTAATTATAAGTGTGTTGAAGTCCCTAATTATGAGAAATATAACTGGTCCTCTTTTTGTTGCTGATTTTTAACTTGTTTACACTGTGATTAGAAAATATAGTATTCATAATATTAAATCTTGAAAATTTGTTGAGACTAGACTTACAGGCTAGATTTTTTCCTATTAGTTTCAGAGGTAGAATTTAGTGATTCAGTAATTGCATATAACACCCAGTGCTCATTATATCAAATAGTGCCCCCTTTCTCTGCATCCTTGCCAACATCTGTTGTTTCATGAATTGCTCATTTTAGCCATTCTGACTGGTGTGAGGTGGTATCTCCTTGTGGTTTTGATTTGTATTTCCCTGATGCCAAGTGATGTTGAGCATTTTTTCATGTCTGTTGGCCATTTGTATGTCTTCTTTGGAGAAATATCTGTTCATGTCTTCTGCCCATTTCTTGACTGGATTTTTTGGTTTTTGGGTGTTGAGTTTGATAAGTTCTTTACCTGATAAGACATTTGCAAATATAGATTTTTAAAAAAATAAATGTTAGATATGTTTTTGGATAGAAGATGTATTTTCCAAGTGTTGAGTATAATATTCATTATGTATCCATTAAATCAAGTTTGTTAATTGTACTCTTTATATTCCATATAAGTGTTTGAATTTTTTCTTTGTTTCTTTGACCTAAGAAACAAGGGAGGTGTTTTAAGACTTCCTTTTATGGTACAAATATTTAAATTTGTCTTATAATCTATCAATATTATAGATATGTAGATATATACATTTTCCCTTCATTTATTTTGAGATTGTATTGTGAGCTACAATACTTTACAATTTTTATCTTCCTAGTTAAGTGATCATGTTACTATTAAGTAGTAAGAATCTTCTATCTAGTAAAGTTTCTTCAAATTTTACTTTATCTAATATTAATAATACTTTCAAAGCATTATTCTGGTTATTATGTTTAATATGGTGTTTCCATTAATTATGATTACTTATATTTTTCAAAATTTATTTTTACATCTTTTTTAATGTGTTTTCTATTTGAATCTCTTTTGCTTTTTCTATTGTTTTCTCTTTCCTTTTTTATTCCTTGCTGCCTTCTTCTGGCTGAACTTAGAAGTTTTTGTTTTCAGGGGCGCCTGGGTGGCTCAGATGGTTAAGCGTCTGCCTTCGGCTCAGGTCATGATCCCAGTGTCCTGGGATCGAGCCTCGCATCGGGCTTCCTGCTCAGCGGGGAGCCTGCTTCTCCCTCTCCCTCTGCCTCTCTCCCTGCTCATGCTCTCTCCCTCTCTCTCTCTCTCTGTATCTCTGTGTCTCAAATGAATTAAAAAAAAAAAAAAATCTTTAAAAAAAAAAAAGAAATTTTTGTTTTCAGACCTAAAAAAGTCTATAATTCATCAATTCTCTTGATTTCTTCAGAGTAAAATAAGGCACAATTTACAGTTATGTATGAAGAAAATCCCTAAAACATAGAATACTTAAATCAAGCAGTATTCAAAAAGGATAATATATCGCAACTAGGTTGAGTTTATTCCAGGAATACAAAACAGGTTTAACTCTTGAAAACTAATCCATTTAAGTCATTACATTAATAAACTAAGGACAAAGCATATGATGACTTCAATAGATTCAGAAAAAAAATTTTGGTAAAATTTGATACAAATTGAAAATTAGGACATCTTTGCACAGTAGAAGTAGAGAATTTTCTTACTGTGGTAGTAGGTAGCAACAAGGCCATAGGCAAACATCATAATTAATGGTAAAATGTCAAAAGCGTCCACTCTGAGATTGTGAATAAGAAAATGAAACTTACTATAACTATTTTTAATCAACACTGTACAGGAAGGTCTAGCCAGTACAGAAAGAAAGTAAGAACTAAAATATTTAAGGAATGAAAAAAAACATATTATTCAGATGATATAATTTAATAGACAATCCAAAATTAGTAAAAAACTAATGTATTATTAGATAAATTATTAGAAGTAAAAAGTACAGCAAGGTTACTAGATAGAAAGTCAATATATAAAAATTCAATTGAATTTGCAGCAACAAAAAGAGAAAATGAAATTTAAAAACTACTATCATTTTCAATAGCATCAAAAATTTAAATGTCAAGGGATAAATTTAACCAAAATGTGTAAAACCTCCAGACAGAAATCTATAACATTACTGAGAGAAATTAAAGAAGAGCTAAACAAGTGGAGAGCTATACGATGATCATGTATTAGAAAACTTAATATCTAAACATTTACCAATACTTTCTAAACTCATCTGTAGATTTAATATAATTTCAATAAAAGTCAGAACAAGCTTTTTTTTTTTCTTTCTGTATAAAAGCTGACTAGCTGATTACAAAATATATATGGAAATGCAAATAGCTAGGGATAACCAGGACAGTCTAGCAGAAGCGTAAGTTTGGTTTACTTAATCTATGAGAAATACAGACTTATTATAAAGCCATAAAATATATGTTATATAAAAAGTCTAAGAAACTAATAAAATAAGAAAATCCATTAAAAAAATGAATAAGAGATCTAACAAATACTTCACAAACAGATTATCCAAATATCATAGAAACATGATGTGCTCAAAATATGCTCAATCTCAGAGCACCGGGGTGGCTCAGTCAGTTAAGCATCCAACTCTTGATTTCAGCTCAGGTCATGATCTCAGGGTAATGGGATGGAGCCCCTCCTGAGGTTCTACTCTCAGTGTTGAGTCTGCTTGAGATTTTCTCTCTCCCCCTCCGTCTGCCCCTCGCCCCCCACTTACTCTCTAAATAAATAAACAAATGCTTTAAAAAAATGTGCTCAAACTCTCATTCGGGAAAGACAAATGAGATACATTACCATAAAAATAGAATGGCAAAATGTTAAAACTAGGGACCCTTTTAGATGTGGGACAGAATATAGAATAACAGAAATTCTTACACAATTCTGGTTGGAACATAAATCAGTTCAACCTCTTCAAGAAAATAAATGACAAACAAGACCACTACAACAAAAGAAGTTTGTTATCTATTAAATATGAAGATAAGCACATCTTATGTCCCAACAATATTAAATAGAAATGAATACACATTTATACAAAGATGGCTACCAAAATGTTCAAGGTAGAATTATTTATAATATTCTAAAACTAGAAAAAACCAAGGGCCAATAAACAGTAGAATGGATAAATTATATATTCATGCAATGAATATATATTCACGTATGTATATATAATATACAATGAATCAGACTAAATTAAGCTATAGTGTTCGGTGGTAAAATGCTAAATGCAAGCTAGAAAATGGAAACCAAAATAGGATATTGATTGTTTTTGTTTTTGAGGGGATAGAAGTGTTGTGATTTAGAAGGGGCAAGTGACTGCCTTCTAAATAGCCAGTAGAGTTGTCTTCCTTGAGCTGTCTGGTTACATGAATTTGTAATATTTTATAATAAAATGTTGAAGCTTCACATTTATGTTTTATGCACTTTCTCTGTATGTTCACAATTTAAAAAAGAACATTTTTTCCTACACATAAAGGAAGTGAAGTTTAGGGGAAAAAAACAACTTAGAAGGGAGATCATGTGTATTGCCTATACTTTCTAATAAGATTTCCATAGCAACCCAAGTCGAATTCGAATAGAGTCTATTAAATTCACTTAGAGTATTGGCTTTCCTGGTTATCTGTCACCAGTCTCAAAATAGAAGTCCTTCAGACTGACAGTGATGTCACAAGCTATCTTTGTCAAAACAGAAGATCTATAGACCAGCAACAACTCCTCTAAAGCTGAATTAATTGAAGACATTGAGGGTAGAGTGCTGCTCATCAACAGGACTCTTGAGAAAAGCTCCTACTGAGATTCCTTCAGAAGGACTGTTGAGCCATCTCAAAGCACCCAGCAGCATCACTGCTGTTTTACTGTTAATTCCACCTTCTAGCTCCCAGGAAGCAATGTATGAGAACCGCTTCGGTGATTTTGCAACCTCCTCAACCTCTCCATCCTCTTGTTTTCTATTTGTTTGCTTCTGCCAGAAGCATAACAACACTAAGTTAGCTTATAGGATTTTAGTTCATGTTGAAGATTCTGTAAATTAGGATTGGTCCCTTAAATCTAGACCATTCTAATTCTGGAATTCCCATGTGCTCTAGGCAAACAATTTGCCACTGGGTGACATTGACTATGTACTTTAGTATTCCATCTGCCAAACCAAACTTTGCACATGAATACTTGAAAAGCATCTCAAAATTCTGTCTACAAATGAACTGCTAATATGCAACCTTCTCTCCTCAAACTTCCTTCTCTCAAGGTCTTCTCCATTACAAGAAGTAGCAACTATTTTTCCAGTTACTGAGTCTAAAGCTCTGGAATCATCACTGATTGCTCTCTTTCAAATCCAATGTCTGATTTATCAAGAAATCCAGCATACTCTCACCCTTCAATATAGATCCAGAATCTGACTCAAGTTCACCTACTCCACTGCTGAAATCTTTGTGCAGGTCACCATCATGTCACCTCTGGATCCTTGCAAAAGCCTCCTACCTGGTTGTTCTGCTTTGCTCCTTGACAGCTGGCTTTTCTAAAAAAATCATCCATAAGACAGATTTGGTCATTTGAGTGCTCAAAACTTCCCAAGAGGTTCTTATTTCATTCATAACCAAATTCCTTGTAACTTACAAGGGCCTACTTAATCTGGGTCCCTATAATTTCTCTGACCACCTATCCTATGACTGTTCCACTTGTTCACTCTGTTCCAGCTGCACAGACCTTTTGTTTTTGAATTTGAGCTTTCCTCTGCCTGGAAAACTCCTCCCCAGAAATCCACTTAGCTTGCTCCTTTGCTCAATCTTTAATGCTATTTTCTCAGTGGGGCTTTCTCTGGGACCCTATTTATATGATCAACATTTTGTTCTGACACTCTCACCCTCTTCCCCACTTTTTTTCCCCTTGGAACTCATCAGAGTCCCACATGTTTTCTGTATCTGTCTTGTTTATATTCTATCTCCATTACTAGAATTTTAGCTCCACAAAGGCAGGAATCTTGGTCTGTTAATCATTCTGCATCCCCAATGCCTATACAATGATTAATGAATAAATATTTTCCCAAATGTTACACTCCAAGAGTTAACAGTTAATTGCTCCTTGTAAAAGGATTTTTGTGATCGAGAAGATTTGGGGACCTTGCAAATTCCATTTCACCTTGAAGTTTCACAAAGCACATTGCCATATTAATGGATATAAGAATTTATAAAATTTAAAGGCAAATGTTTAATTTTCTTTAACACGACATTTTCTCAAAATCTTTGATCATGGAATTCTGTGATGTACATATGCAACTATTTTTTTATATCATAATAAGGGTGAGTGTGTGTGTGTGTATAAAAGACCTAATATCTCTAGAGAACTTATCTTAGGAAATGTTATATTAGAATATAAAATTGAATTTGTCTCCAATTTCAATTTCATTGAACCAGTCTATGCCTTTTCACAATTTCTAGTCATCTGGCTTCATTTTGTCAAGGAGAATAACACACAAAAAAAGAACTCTTATAAATAGACTTTGGTTGCTGTATGATGATGCCATGATGTGTTTGTATTCTTTAAAAAATTATCCATAAATTTATCATTGCAAATTAAATTGTAACTTAAATAAACATGTCTTATTCAAAATACCTCACCAATGCAAATCACTCTTATAAAAATAACTGGAGTTTTGGCGAGGTGAACAGGGTTCAATTTGTGTCTCTACCCCCAAATAGTTTAGATATAAGTTGTTATTACTTTGATTAAACCTGCATTTGTTCAACAAGAAATAAAATATTTATTGATTCCCCACATGCTCAGTTTTTCACATAGTCCAGTGTCCTCCTCTGTGAAAGGGTGGCAATATTTACATCACAGAAGATTAACTGAGATAAAGTTCGTGCTGTATCTGGCACAGTGCCTAGCACCTTGCAGTTGCTGGGAAAATACTAGTCTCTTTACCTTTCTTTGTTTCAATATAGTAAATTTGGCTTCACAAAATGAGCTATAAATGCAAACTACACAAAATACATCCAGATGAATATACCTGTGATTTATATGTGTCATGCTTTCATGCACATTTTTCTAATTACCTTAGAGCAAATTGTAAAACAAAGCTTTTGGTTGAAGCGCATTTACAAATGCTGAGTCTAACAATCTGCTCTATACAGCAGGGATGGGAAAACTTAATTCAGAGCCAAGTTCTCTCTAATTTGTGTAAACTCTTTCAACCATACTTTTTGGTTAGTTTAGTTTGGTTTTTCAATATGAAGGAATTTTAAACATCATCTTTGTAATTGTAGAATAATACTTTGAGTGTAACAGAAGACGATGCTAGGATATTGTAAAGGCATTGAAGGTTACTTATGAAAATCCAGCCTTCCAACAACATTTAATCATAACTTGCTACATCCTTGCCTCTGGGCTGAGCCACAGATGAATGCAGAAGAGTGGTATGAGTTTACAGACTCTCCATGAAAGCAAGAATACAGTATCAGGGGCGCCTGGGTGGCTCAGTTGGCTGCCTTCAGCTCAGGTCATGATCCCAGGATCCTGGGATCGAGCCCCGCATCGGGCTCCCTGCTCAGTGGAGGGTCTGCTTCTCCCTCTCCCTCTGCCTGCCTCTCTGCCTACTTGTGCTATCTCTCTCTCTCTGTCAAATAAATAAATAAAATCTTAAAAAAAAAATACAGTATCAGCACCTATGAGTAGGAACAACTGATTCTTGCTATCTCATAGCTTCGGCCAAAATAAAACAGTAAGCGCATGAGACATTTACCAAGATGTTTCTGAAAAGTAGCAACAGTTTCTGTGCTAAAGCTTTTCTGTTAATTAGAATGGTTTTACAGAGGTGTTCTCAAATCTCAAGGTTAATCATACAGAATCTTCACTGAAGAAGGAATGCAACTATATAGCTATCTAGTTGTAAATAACATTGAAAAGAATGGATAATCTGAATTGGCTGCCATGGAAAGGTAAAAGCACTAAGGATGAAGTTATAAGAATGCTCCTCATAGCATGTAGCCAATAAATGCTTGATGTTGATTCCCAGCTTTGCCTTTATCCGCTTGAGTAAACATAGTTAAGTCTTAACATCACTGAGCTTCAGTTCATGAAAAATATAGGAATCTGAACTCCAGACTCAAAAGTCTCAAAGATCTCTTTGACCTATGATACACTATGATGTTATAAATATTCATGGCACTATTCTGAATAAATTGATGACACTGACAATACTAAACCTCAAAGTCCCCTTTGTGTGTTGGTCTGATTATTATTTCAATTTGGTAGGTCAGTTGGAAAAAAGAATACAAAGTATTTAAAATGGTTTTCATTTCATGGAAAAAACCTCAAAACATATTGACCCAATTTGAATTTTAAAAAAATGTTCAGACTTGCAAAAATACATCCCCCTTCCTGTAAAAGGGCTTTCAAATTCATATCTATGAAAAGTGTTGCTGGTGAGTTGAGATCCAAGAAAAGAAAAGACTTTTTTTTTTTTAAGATAAATGGGTAAGGGAAATTGAGGGCATATGAAAAGAAGACAGATGATAGAAGAAAAAAAAATCCACTCTTTTATGAAACAATGTTGAAACCAAGGAAATGAAATCATCTTTATTTCATGAAAAAATATCTTTGATAGAAAAATACAGAGGGATAGAAAAGCTTTTATGGCATTTTCAATAATAGATGTTCATACATATGAGTTAGCATCTGTGTGTGACAGAATCTCAAACTGAACCCGATCTTAACCACTTTTTTCAAAGCTTAAGATGGGGATCCATTTCCAAGTGACATCTCATAAATTTTCCTGAAAAGTTGTTCTATAATTTCTTATGCTTCAAAGTCTGAATGTTACAGTGATCATCTTGCAATTGGCTTCCAATACATATTTCATTTTTAAATTTTTTTGACAAATTACCCAATTCATATTTAGTGTTAATCACTTCAGTCTCACTTGTACATAAGCAGAAGTTTTACATGCTGAAGTAACTTTATACACTGGCAGAAATTGCAGTGTGGTCATAATACATTTAATGAATAACAGTATTCATGTCCAACTGCTGTTTCAATAATGGCAGCTTGAGAGCAATATCAGCCTTCTAGGATGTTGAGTACAATAATAAGGCAATCTCTCCCTGCACCGTGCTGTCACCATAGCCCAAGGGAGAAACATGGCAACCCTCAGAGAAAACGCCAGCTTTTCCAAGGCTAGTTCTTTTAATGCTCATGCTTCAGCTACTAGGACATCATCCTTTGCATCTTTGTTATAATTCTATTTGAAAAGTCAGTGATTCCTCGGTAGTAAAATATATACAGGGCCACCCACGAAGGAAAAAAAAAAACTTTAGGGAAAATTATGAGTAAAAGATTATTCTTGGACAGAAGCTTCATTTTACCAAATTGAAGACATCTTCCTATCATAACATCAAGCCAAAGAAAGAGGATTTTGAAATCTGCCCCTGTAGTTCTGACATTGCAATCTCATTTTTACAACTAAGAGTAAATAGGAAAGAATGTCCACGTCTGTCTCAGGACGCCCTCACCTGTCCGTGTGCATACCTAAGGAGCAGAAGGACTGAAAAAGTTTACATTATTATAAGACACAGCACACAAAAATAGCTATGTATTTTCTACTTGTGAGACAGAAAAATGGGTTAAAACAAAGGTGACAAATGCTAGAAGTAAATGTAAAGTCTTACATTTTGAAAGGATATCCTTGTAAATCTGTTATATAAGCAGAGACCAGTAAAAGGCAACCTTAGACTAGTTCCCTAAAAGTGGCCCAAGATATTTTTGTTTGACTAGAAACTACATTAGACAACTACAGCTTTATGACACAAATGTCCTTTTTTTATTTTAAGGGAATTTTTAGAAGGTAAATATATAAAACTAGACATAAACACATTGTGATTCTATCTCTTATTCAAATATAAAGTCAAGCCAAAGTACAAGGTAAAGCCAAACAAAATTTCAGTACCAATAAAATTCAACAATATGAAAAAGGACAGGATTGTACACTATAATCTCTACCATATAAGATGTGCATATTTGGGGGCGCCTGGGTGGCTCAGTCGTTAACCGTCTGCCTTCGGCTCGGGTCGTGATCCTGCGGTCTTGGGATCGAGTCCCGCATCGAGCTCCCTGCTCGGCGGGGAGCCTGCTTCTCCCTCTTCCACTCCCCCTGCTTGTGTTCCCTCTCTCACTGTGTCTCTCTCTGTCAAATAAATAAAATCTTAAAAAAAAAAAAAAAAGATGTGCATATTTGGGAAAGACGCTGGGGAAAAATAAAACTACAAAAAGTGCCCCCTGGATGGAGATAGAATAAGCAAATTATATTACAAACTGAATTATCAAAATTACTGTGTGCAAAGAAGAGTAGATAAATTGAGATCTTTTAGAGCATTTACTGTGCACATGGGCTACTCCAAGTGTAAGACATGCATTACCTCATATAGATTTCAAAACACCTCGAGAAACAGGTTTAGACTTCTGAAGAGATACTGACAAACCAGAGTTTTTCCAGAAAAAGTACATAGGAAATAAAGAGTTGAAAATAATACTGTAACAAGTAAGATGTTGATAAGATAGGCCATGATAATTGTCTTGAGGTATGAGATGGAATATCAGGTGAAGGAATACATCAGAGAGCAGATACAGGTTGACTGGAGAAACTGTTTCCGGTGATTCCAACTGTTGTTGGAAATATGTACTATTATTATCCCTGTCTTGCATACAAGAAAATTGGGGCTTAAGGAAATTAATGTCCCCAAAAGGTGCAATATCAGTAATTAAAAGAAGAAAGATTCAATCCCAGGAATCTATAACTTTATGGCACTGTCCCACACAGGGAGCCAGGCTTCTATTCAATACAGGGAACTGACCATTTAAAAGGGATAGGTTCAACCAGTGGGTCTCTGAGGCTTCCTTCAAATTTATGATAAATATTAATACCTCACTTTTTCATAGAGTAAGAGTTTGGGCAATTGCTGGAAAAATTTACCTATAAATATACAAAGTTTGATATTAGTCAGAAAAAAATTTCCTTTTTTAAAAAAGATTTACTTATTTATTTTAGAGAGAGAGAGAGAAAGAGCATGTGCATGTTGAGGGGGAGAGGGAGAGAGAGAATCTCAGACTCCCCAGTGAGTGAGGAGCCGCACACGGGGCTTGATCCCACAACCCTGAGATCATGACCTGAGCTGAAATCAAGAGTTGGACAGTCAACCAACTGAGTCACCCAGGTTCCCCTCTTCTTATAATCATATAATTTCAAGGGTTTTGTTTTTGAATAAGAAAAAAAAAGCATGTCTTCTTACATAACACATTTCAAATAAATCAACCTGTCATCCAACTAGGTTTCTCCCCCCACCTTTTATATTTTTTTTACTGAAGTGTAATTGACACACAATGCTACATTAGTTTCAGGTGTACAATATAGTGAAACAAGTCTATACATTTTGTTATGCTCACCAAAAGTATAGCTACTGCCTGTCACCATACAACACTATTACAATACTATTGATTATATTCGCTATGTTGTACCTTTTATCCCGGTGAATTATCCATTCCATAACTGAAAGCCTGTATCTACCACTCCCTGTCATACATTTTACCCATCCCCCTACCTGCACCCCTCTGGCAACCATTAGTTTGTTCCCTGTATTTATGGGTCTATTTCTGCTTCTTGTTTGTTTGTTTTATTTTTTAGATTCCACATAGAAGTGAGATGATATGGTATTTGTTTTTCTCTGACTTATTTCACTTAGCATTATATTTTCTAGATCTACCCATGTTGTCACAAATGGCTAGATCTCATATTTTTTATGGCCAAGTAATATTCCATTATATCTATATCTATCTATACAGATAGATATATCTATCTATACACATAGATAGATATATCACAACTTCTTTATCCATTCGTTGATGGACACTTAGGCTGCTTCCATGTCTTAGCTATTATAAATAATGCTGCTATAAACATAAGAGTGCATATATCTTTTCAAATTAGTGCTTTTACTTTCTTTAGGTAAATACCCAGTAGTGGAATTGCTGGATCATATGATATTTCTAATTTTTTGAGGAACCTCCATACTGTTTTCCACAGTGGCTGCACCAATTTACATTCCCACCAACAGTGCACGAGAGGTACTGTTTCTCCACATACTTTTCTTATCTTTTTGATTGTAGCCATTCTGACAGATGTAATGTAATATCTCACTGTGGTTTTGATTTGCATTTCCCTGATGATCAGTGATGTCATCCAACTAGTTTTTTTTTTTTTTTTAAGATTTTCTGTATTTTAGAGATAGAAGTGGGGGGGGGGGAGGAACAGAGGGAGAAGGACAAGCAGACTCAGCCCTGAGCACAGAGCCGGACATGGGGCTCGATCCCATGACCCTGAGATCATGACCTGAGTCAAAATCAAGAGTCAGATGCTCAACTGACTGAGCCACCCAGGCGCCCCCACCCCCCCGCCCAACTAGTTTTTAAACTATGTCTTCTACATTCTGGAGCATCATAAAATTATACAAGTAAATATGACTTTAGGAAAAGGACATGGCTGTTTCTTCCAAATACATCATCTTGTTTTATTTTAACTACATTCCTATGAGATATATACCAATGCTCCATTTTACAGGTGAATAATTCAGTCTTATTGACCCACACTAGTCCACCCACATAGAACTAGTCCTTGAAAGCTAATCTGATTCTTGGTTTGTTGGATATTGGAACTTAAGTTTTACCCAGAGTCCTACTTTGTTGATAGTGTTACCCACCTCAAAGGGCAGTACTGAAAAGACAACATACAATGATGTATGACATAAGCCTTTGCAACACATGGAATTTCTGTATTGACCAGCCAAAGGTTCTGAGGTTTCAGACTCTGAGCTGACGTTGTAATGGGGTGATACTGGCCTTTGTGGATCTCACAATATTTGGGGGAGAGAGAGACTTAAATCAGAGGGACACCACGACTCTTCAAGTTATAGGAGAAGACCTAAGTACTTGATACATTAGGAATGCAGATATATATGTGGGGACGTGTTAGACACAGTGGGTGGGCCTTAATTCTGTGGCACAAAGAAATCACATGCAGAGAAGACAGAAAGATTATGATGTGTTCAAAGGAGGAAACGTGAGTTTGAATGGTTGTGGATGGCATGTGCAGAAGAGATGAGGTTAGAGAATTAGTGAGAGCCAAGATGGGCCTCAAGTGCTCTGGTATTTGGTACCATTCCCGGATTCAAAAACTACCCTGGAGGAATCTGACAAAAGGATCAGTGAGTAAGGTGAGGTTTCCTTAGACAACAGAGCTTCCATGATTCCGCAGACACAACCTATCCTATCTGTGCAGAAGATCAGTAATTTTCCTGGGCTATGAAAGGCAGAAGGTTTGCTTACATGTGGGGCTTAGGAGAGATGAGGATCCACATCTGGGGCAGCTGCTCCCCTTCTCAACTGTGTCTCCCTGGCAAATGTCCACAGAAGGCAAGAGAGGAACTACAGAGGGGAAGTCTTCAGGAGAGTGATGGAGAGAGCTACATAGGCACAGAGCTGGTGCACCCTCTATCACTTGGGTTTATGATCACACACACAGACATAGACATACAGATCAGTTTACACCTGGGCAAACAGTGCAACACATAGGGGAATGCAGAAAGGAAGGACATAATCTGAGTGCCTAATATATGCCAATAAATGCATACATTGTGTGTTACAGCATCAGTTTCTATATTACTGAATCTTAAGAGAGAGAAATTAGTCTACACACACGAATAGATATATAGGTATGTAGGTAGGTAGATAACTCATGGATAGAAGATGAAGTCATCTTCTTGACTTGATGCATATTTGCCTGACTGCAGAATTTATACCTGCTTTCCATCACCCTGCTTGACTCTCTTAGCATCTCTTTTCCTCACAGCAATAGAAAAGTGGAATCACTGAACCACTATTCTGATTCCACAGTGCAACTCCAGAAGAATAGATACCTTGATTTTTTCCGGTAGGAACAAAGCTCTGTATTCTCATAAAAACATGTTTGTGACTGAAGTGAGCAGCCTGAACATAATAGGGAAATGAATGGGTGGTGAACAGATAAAGACACAGCAGTTATTATTTCATTAATATTACCTTCAACTTCATCTTTTGGTAAGTTAAATGCTACTCTCTTTCTCAAAAGCTAAGTTAGTATGCTACCACTTGTTTTCTGAAGCATCCATATTTGAGATGTTAAGTGATTACACTCACAACAAGAACTTGGCTTTAAAATACTTCATCAATTGCTCTAACAGCAGGATTTACAAGGCCCAGAACCAGTGAGTTTACAGGTGGCATTTGCCATGTTAAACATCCATAGCTGCCGAGAGATAATTCAGGAACAGCTTAGTATTATTTTCGCCTAATTTTCATTGTGTAACAAGCAGAGTTACCTCGGGACACACACAGCACTCTGGCTCCAGTCCCTCCTGCTCATCCCCCCATTAATTCTGCTTATCTTGCTGTATTCCTCATATCAACATTCATTTGGTTTTCGTGGGGAGTGAAGTGTGAGATAGAAATGGGTCAGAAGGGGGCCACCCCTCACTGTGCTAATGGCCCCAAAGCCAGGATTAGCAGATAAAATGCTGAAGATGGAATTAATCTGAATTTTATGTCAGCAACAATTTTTATATAGATGTACCACATGCATTTCATCCAACATATCTACACTAAATCATTATTTGTTGAGTATCTGAGATTTGAATGTAAGTGTGGGGTCCTGCATTTTTATTTGCTCAGTCTGGCAACCCTGCTCACAATGCTGTTCTACAGCTGAGGCCCTTGTTGAGTATGTGTGTGTCCCTGACTCAGTACCCTCGAAGTCCAGCACAGGGGCAGTGAAAAGAGATTATCATCACATTTGCAGAGAACATGCCATTTTCTATTATGATGGTTGGGCAGGACTATGGGAGGAGTTCAAGCTCTGGAGATATTTGATCTGAGTCACAAATTCATCTTTACATGTATCAGTTGAGCATATTGCTTTTACTTCCATCCACCTTGTTTCTTCATGTGTGCAATGAGAAAAAAATTACCTTGTTAGTCTTTTTTAGAATAACTTTCTTTGTTCTGCCTGCATCCTATGTCTTTGTCATAATGGCAGCCTCACTGAAGCCCTAGTCTGAATATAGATAACTTCCTTGAATACATACCAAGTAGCTCTTCAAATCTGGGTACTAAAATACAGGGTCAATTTTTCCTGGACCAAAAATCCAGTCGCTCAGATGATGGGGATTTTCTACATCACATATTTGAGATTTCTAATAACTTTGAAAGATAAAATGTGATAACTCATGTGAAATTACCTACCATGCTGATAAGTCACATTAATAGTTAACGAGTGTTAATTTCCTTCCTTCCATTTCTCATAAGTGTTAGTAAGCTTTATCAGTAAAAAGAGTCTATATTCTGCTTCAAGACTCATCCAAGGAAATAAAGTGAATGAAATCCCCCTCAGAAGAGTGAGTGTAACATCCAAGTGGGTAGCTTCACTGGACAAGCAAAGTTTACTTGATTTCCTTCTCTTGTGTCTGATCCTGTTGGAAATATTAATGGAGGGAATGCAGCCAGCCTGCATAACCAGGTTGAAGATCTAAAGACACCTCCTTAGAACCAAATTCTAAAAAGAGAAGCTTTCATAGACATTACTCTAGAGAAAGCTGATTCTGAAAACTTAGCTGACATTCCATGGAATGCCCTGGAAAACGGCTCCCATTCTCTAAGATAACTCCAGAGTCCCTACTTTTTAAGGTATAAAAATTAGCACACAGTAAAGAAGAGAACATTAATGTTCAATTTCCTTTTTCAGAAGAATCAGAGTGAAGTAGACAACCTAAAGGCAAACCTCGGAGAGCATACGGATCAGAAATCCTCATCAGTGAAGCTGCTCCCAGGAGGAACAGGAGTTAGAAGAGCTCATTTTGATTAGCACTTAATAAGCACCAGGCTTTGTGCTAAGCACTTTATATGCTTCATGTGTTTAGATCTGCACAACAACCCGATGAAATTGGTAATGCCATCATCCCTCTTACACAGACTGGTAACTCCAGGATTAGAGATGATAAATCTCTTGTCCCAGGTCATACATATACAAACGGTGGAGCCAGAATTAAACCAAGTCTCTCTGTCCCTTTATGTCAAAGTTCCTCACCACATATGCAGAGACCTCCTACATGAGAATCATATTAAATACTAGAAATCTGGTCAATTCCATAACTACCTAATCAGATATCTGAGGCTAAGAACAGGAATTGACATTTGCAATGAGCTGCCTAGTGTCTGGGATGAAAGTTAAAGCTGAGAGCTCTTGAATTATGTTATTCTGCCCACTTGAGAATCTTCCATTATTCTCAGTATCTCAAACAGCAACTATGACAGTAACAGAAAACATGGACTTAGAAGCGAGAACAACAATTCATGAACTATCCTATAAGTACCTAACCGGTCAGTCAGGATCCTCTATGATCACTGGCCCACTTCGAGGGCTGCACACAGCACCTGAGTGAGCTGGAAGCTACACTTTTGAGAAGTCCTCAGATGCCACTCACTACATCAACGGGGGAAATCTCCAGGAAGAATATTGGTGACTAAGAGTTATCTAGAACTAAACCATAGGGTCTTGGGTTTCATTGATATTTTGCTTATAGATTTTTTTTAATCATTTAATTAAATAAGGGTTAAGGAAACCAGACACCATTTAAATTCATTTTAAGATCAATTGAACAAATATGTATTGAGTTCTTATAATTATGCTAAGCACTGGACTAGAGATGCAACAATGAGTAAGTCCTGTTCTCACAGAGGTTATTTTCTAGTAGGGAGACTCATAATAAAAAGTAGACAAATAAACCAGTTAGTAAAAAGGTTATGGAAGAAACACAAGAAGCTAATATGAATGAGATGGGAAATACATATAATAGGAATGCAAAGGAAAGTCTCTTAGGAAGTGTATTTGAACTGAGGGCTTTATAATGAGGAGGAAGCATGTGCAGATAAGTAGTATAGCTGATACTGGGAGAACAGCCAGTGCAAAGGCCCTGAGGTAGAGGGATAAGGAGAAGGCTGATATGGCAGAAACAGTGAGTTGGAATGAGAGTGGTAGGAAGTGAGGTCAGAGAGGTAGGCAGCACCAGATCATGGAGGACCTGGCATGGCAACATATGGTACCTGTATTTAATTCTTTTTTTTTTTAAGATTTTATTTATTTATTTGAGAGAGAAAGCATGAGCAGGAGGGACGGGCAGAGGGAGAGAGAGAAGCAGACTCTCTGTTGAGCAGGGAGCCCAATGGGGGCTTGATCTCAGGATCCTGGGATCCTGACCTGAGCCTAAGGCAGATGCTTACCCAACTGAGCCACTCAGGCGCCCCTCTGTATTTAATTCTAAATCCATTAGAAAGTTTCACGCAGGGGAATGACATGATTTGAATTTCATTTTAAATAAAAACTTATATGTAATTTAAATTAAATTATAATGCAAATTGCCTATGCTAAAAACCAATTATTTCCTCCCCCAAATCATCTCATCCTGGTCCTGTTTATTCAACATCCTTATTAGGATGTTTCTTCCTCTGCCGTGGAAATTCATGGCAAAGATAGAATCACTGTGCCCCTGGGTCTGCTTATTGTTCCTCACCCCCACAGCCTCCCCATGTGCTGTGCCCTCACCTCTTTCCCTGTGCCTGACACAGACTAAAGGGAAATTCGTTTTCATGATGCCCACAGAGTTATTCAAAGAGCAAGCATTTGGTGAATATTTGGAGTAAACCCTGAGCTTGGCCCATTAGCTGGGGTTTCACGCACAGTGCCTCCAGGCAACTTTGGCACACAGCCACTGTCCGCATAAACGAATGTGATCATTCCCTGCTGGAGACCTCTGAAGGCTTTCTTTCCCAATGTGATAAAACCATTCATCTTTCCAAGGGCACAAAGAGTCATCATAATTTGCTCTGACCTAATTGACCAACCACCTTGCCGACCACACTCCCTTTCAGGTGTATTATGTTTCTCCAGTGGCTTGGGACTCCTCACCATTTGGAAAACCCCTGTTCTCATCCACCTCTTATTGGTCGCTTTTCTGATGAGAGAGTTGTTGCTCTTCTTTTCTTCGATCTCCTGTTGAGTTTGTAGGTGTTCAGAATGGTTTGATCCCTATCCAGCTGAATTCCTGAGAGGAGAGGAAATCCAGGTCTCCTACTCCTCCACCATCTTGCTCCGCCCCCTCATCCACCTCTTATTGACCTGTGTTCTTCCTTGTCCCCTTTCCTCATGCTTCCTGCTGCCATCCCCCAACTGTAGGAATACGCTTTATTCTTCCACATAAGGATGTCTCTATGTTCTAAGGAGATGTGGGTGCTCCTTCGTGTTCCTTTCTCCCAGGATTTATGAGAGTATGGTTTCTGAAATCCTAGCTCTATGAAATATGCTTCTTTGGAAAAATACTCAGAAAACATTGCCTACTCTAGCCTTCTCCCCAAGACTTATGGACGGGTAGAAGTGTACTGGAGGCTCTGTAAAATCATGCAGCAGAAGCAGAGAACCTAGTACTTCCCATGTGGATGTGAACTCACACCCTATTTATGTGCGTGAGTATGGAACACATGTTAACATCTCGCAACCATTTAGGAACCCTGGGCTTGCCTTTTGTAAAACATAACAGAGCAAAGACTCTTTAATTAAAGTCCTCTTTTTGCACTGAACTGCGATAATTGGTTTACAAGTCTGTTCCCCACGCTGAACTGTGAACTTCTTGAGAATCTGTCTTATCTGTCTCGCTGTGGCTCTGGCGTGGTGAACGTGAGCTCCCGAAGGGGCTCCACACATTCTGACTGAACTGTTTACTGAGGAGAACCAGTATTATCTTCACTCCCCTGCATCTTTAGATATTCTATCCATCATTCTTTTTTTTTTTTTTAATCTCTCCAATGCAAAACTTCATTTGGCTTCTGAAGCATTTGTCAGGGAGAAGTGAATATAACAGTACATTCTTTTTTTTTTTAAGATTTTATTTATTTATTAGAGAGAGTGTGAGATAGAGAGCATGAAGTGGGGGAAGGGCAGAGGAAGAGGGAGAAGCGGACCCCTCGCTGATCAGGGAGCGTGATGCGGGGCTCAATCCCAACACCCTGGGATCATGACCTGAGCCCAAAGGCAGGGCTTAACTGACTGAGCCACCAGGCACCCCCCATTTGGTTTTTTAACCTCAGTGACAATTACTTTCCATTGACAATCTGAACATCTTTGTTGCTCTTTTTTTCTAGCACACTTAAGGAGATCTTTGGGATCTACTATGAACTTATGTACATTTTAGATTAATTGACATATATACGTAATCAACTTGATACTGGCTAAAATCTCACATTCTTTTGAGTCTAATTTGACAATCCAAAAATCCAGTCTTTTCTGTTAGATCTTAATTTTCTCTATCCAATAAAATAGCAGTCACTGCTTATAAAAGTTCAGAAAATTTTTAAGTGTTTAAGCTATGGCTTTATTTATTCCATAATAAAAATATTGCCCTAGAAGCAATTGGAAGGTCCAATCATAGCTGATCTTGATCCTACATATAGCATTTCATTGTCCCCAATTTACCTATCACTAAATTGATATAATCTATGCTTCATCATATTACAAAAGAAGTTCATGGAAGTCTATCCAGCTTTTGCTGCAGTCTACATGAAACTCCTAATTTAGTCATTTAGCAGCTTTATGAAAAATTATAATATTAACTTGGCAAAAATGTAGTCATCCTATGTCAGCCTTCAGTGAATAGCACTGTATTTCCAAATTGTTCACAACAAAAACTTTTTTCAGTGTCTGCAAATTAAATTTTATTAACCAATTCTGGAATCTGATCTACAAAAGTATTTACAGAAATGTCCATTCTCTCCTTTGTACAAATCGCAATTATTGTATCTGCATATTTTCCAGTGCATCTCTTGGTTGTAACCATTCCTCAAAGAAGACCACTGGAAGTTTTTATTTTCACCTGAAAATTCTGTCAGATTTTAATTTATTTCACTTATGGTTGTGACTGTTTAGAGACTTTTACTTCTAACCACTGGAGGTACAAATACGTGCTAATGACTAGTATCAGATTAATCATATATATATATTATATTATCAAAATGTTGTAATACCAAAATATTATCCTAACGTGTGGCGAGGCTAACTTCAGAACAATCAAACCAAATCAAGATATCTCTTCATTCAAAAAAAAAAGAAAAAGAAAAAAGAGAGAAAAAGAAAAATACTTGGAGGGGTTTGTGATCAGGAGCTGAATTTTAGCACTTGTACTGGGACCTATGTTAAAAAAAAAATCATCATGTAAAGAGAGGAAGTGGCCATATTACTAAAGAGAAAAATAACTTAAAAAATAAGATTGTGTAGGGCGCCTGTGTGGTTTAGTTGGGTAAGCGACTGCCTTCGGCTCAGGTCATGATCCCAGGGTCCTGGGATCGAGTCCTGCATCGTGCTCCCTGCTCAGCGGGGAGCCTGCTTCTCCCTCTCCCTCTGCCTGCCGCTCCCCCTGCTTATGCTCTCTCTCTCTGTCAAGTAAATAAATAAAATCTTTAAAAAAATAAGATTGTGTAAATGTTTCTTAGCAGAAGCTTGGGAAGTCATTGGGGAGATGATTCTGCTCACTATTCCATTTGGGAAATGTCTCCTATCAGAGGAGATGGATGTGTAATGTCGTTATACTCCAGTGGCATTCAACAGTTAAGACCACCTGACTAATGTCACTCAACACAGTCTGTAATTACCAAGAAACTTCAAATACAACACATTTCTGTAGCTCATCCTACAAGAGACTATGACGACCAGCCAATGTGAGCCTTTTTGTGCACCTGTCAGTTATAATTCTGAATGTAAAGCTAAAGACTGGCATTTGGTTCAGTTTTCATTTTCTCATAGCTTGGATAATGTGGGTTATCACCCAAATTCTTACAGCCTCATGGAACTTGGAAAACATTACCTTTAACCCTTAGGATTAACTTCATTGCCACTTGAAGCATTTCCAGAGTGATCACGAAGCCCTCACTGTGGGACATGCCCAGCAGTTAGGCCCCGGCAGAATTCAAGAGCTCTGAAGGAAGGTAGACTAAGGTTCAAATTCTGTATTTGCCATCTCCTTGCTCTTTAGAGAGATATTTCAGCTAAACAGACCTCAGTTTTGTCATTTACAAGATAGGGATATACAGACTTCCTATCTCATTCGTTGTTTTTACTTTTTAAAGTTCAGTGAGATGATCTAAATTTTGAGGCACTGTCAAATATTAAATAATGTTAACTTATTACTCTGCCACATCTAATTTCTCATGTAATTTAATATGGCAAAGGGCATATAAAAAAGTAAACAAATATTCTTGATTGCATCCCCTCTGCAAACACATATACACACATTAATCCATAAGTTACCATTTTGTTTGATAAGAAAACATGATATATGCAATGAATGAAAACAGTTTTGTTCTACATAAGTCAGAAATTTCAGCATAGAGAAAACGAATTGTCACTTCTGTATCTCTAATGCCAATTCACAAATTTGGGGCATATACATGCACTCATATGACTGACACACCAGCCTGTTGGATTTAAAGGAACACACGCCAAATCACTCATAATAAGCATTATAGCTTTAGGGAAAAGATCCCCACTTTATATCATCCAGACAGAATTAGAAACTAGACACTTCTCAGGAGATTATCTTCAGTTTTTACTAAAATATACTAAAACAACTATTTTACATGACAGAATGAGGAGATGCTCAATATATGGTGAAGTTTGAAATAATGACCTTATCAATTCTAAAACTACACACATATTTTAGACCACAGAGTTTGAATATAACACATTTCTAAGCCTCTCCTTATAGCAAACCCAGAATTTCATTCTTTTTGCTTTTTTAACTTCAAAATACAGAGATTATTCTAGAATCTTTTTCAGATTTTAGTTATCTCTAAATACTACTAAAGGAGTTAGTAATCTCCTTTTCCCAAGTTCTATAAACCTTTTGATTTAAAAAATTATACTAGGGTTTACTCAATCAAAATCTGCATGAATATGTTATCTTTAAAACAATGTCAAATCACAAACAAGACATTTAACTGACAGAGTTCCTTTTATTTTTCCATATGAAAATGAAATTTGCATGAAAGATCTCCCACACAATCTTCAGCTCTCCCTATGGTTTGCTAATATGTTTGCAAGCGGCGTTGCACCTGCTTTTATACAAACATCTTTGATACCTATAGCATCCAATGCATCAGGGTATTGTCAAAGAAATAGCTGCATAACAAAGAGCTCAAATGGATATAATGAGATATGCTCCATGATTGAGCACCTGACACTACAGCGAGATACTTCTCAGATGAGAAATCCCTCTTGATGATAAATGTGCCTTCCAAATTTTGGCCAGTCTGACATGCCCTTTGGCCATCTGTCTCCTCTGGACATTTGGGTGGATTTCTCAATGAGTGTTTGTGCTTAGGGTGAAGTGTGTCTACTCCATCTCCTGATCTTTTCACCCTGTGTGGAAAACTGGAACATCTGACCTTAAAAATCTCAATTTTCCCTCATGCATGCATACTGAGTAGGTTGTCACTAATTCAAAAAATATTTTTGATTACTGACTTAATATAAACTCTGATTTTACATTTTTTTCACAAATACAATTTTGTGCTTCCATGTACCTTCTAATTCCTGCTCTATTTAAATCAGTTAACTTTATTTTTTTAAACTGATACCGTATTCCAGGACAGTATGTGTTGTTGATATGTCCATTGTACTGGTCCCAGAAGCATCATTAAGAAAAATTCATGAATATAATTAAGGACAAATCCTTCTGAATGTTGACAGTTTTATGGTCATTGGGTTTAGCATGGCTTATATGATAAGATAATTATTCCTTGAAATTAATAAATCGACTCAGAAAAGCTTTTTGGTTAAGTGTTTTTACTGAAGTTGATAGGCTTTCGTTGGTCCTAAAGCAGTGACTCTAGGTAGCTTATGGACCCAGATAGAGAGACTGAAATAGCAAGGCTCACCCTAATGTGGAAGAAATACAGAGCTGGGACAGATTTGGACTATGATATCACTCAATACAGTTTATCCACTTTGGCTAGTACTCAGCTTACATGTCTCCTCCCCCAGGAAGCTGTCTCTGAATTTCCCAAACACCTTTAGATGCTTTTTTAAAATTCACTTTTTCCTTCATTGTACCTTGCCTATGTCATTTTGATAGCACTTGTTAATATTACCTCAATTATGTGTAGCTTTCTTTCTTTTCAGTCTTTTGGGCATTAAAGGATGTGGCTTATATATCTGCATCTTCAGCATCTTATCCATCTGGCATACGGTAAGTGTGAGAAGTATACGTTGATTAAATAATAATAGGATTCTTGTTGAGTCATATGATATGGAGTTCCTGCTTTAAATAGGAATTTATTAAACTGCACAAAGTATTCAGCTTTTGAGTCTGATCAATGACATAGACTTGCCACTGGGAATACAAAGACTTGGGGAAAAGAGCTGTGTGCTTCATATCATCATTTTGGGATCTGAGTCCCAACTCAAGGAAAGATGAAAGTAACATTGCCCAAAGTAAGAATGATGAAAGTTGAGAAGAAAGCTATTCTAGAACTCATTAAAACAGAACTGGCGCTGATCATTTTAGGTACTCCAATATACTGACATGGTTAGTTTATAGAGACTATGCCCACATTTCTGCTTCCCAGCTGTATTTATGCTAGAGAAGTCATATTACTGGCATGTAAGGTAGTAACCTTCAGTGGAAGGAATTTTACCCATATGGACTCTAAAATCACAAGTTAAATCTGAAAATATATGTTCCCAAAGCAACAAAAAGAATTTTATATATTCAGTTAGAATATGGGTGGGGGTGAACACTCTCTGGAACTAGTAAGTTCAGTGAAAGAGTTCATTCACTAACCTATTCACCATTTCAAACAAGCCTTCATTAGTTGTCATTATCTGTATACATGCTACATATTCCCTTCTGACTTCTTGCTCAACCCCTTCTGTACAAGGCATTCTCTACTGCCGGAGTCAAATATTCACACATTGAGAACTCATTTCCTATAAGGCTTTATAGCTACGATTTGACACCAAGTTTTGCAAGACTCACTATAACCGTAGTCTTGAGATTCTTATAGATGAACTACACAATTACCTATTATTTTTTCACCTACCAGTAACTGAAATCTTGTAAATGTTTTAACACAGACTTTTTAATACATATGTTGGTACCCTAGCAAACTGTTACCATAACTTATCTGTCACTGGAGGTCCTCAGGAAAAGCCCAATAAGATGGTGATGGGTCCAGTTTTTTTTTTTTTTTAACAGTTATAATTAACATCAGTGCAGCAATTTATGTTTACCTAACCATAGCCATACCACTTGTGGAGTCTGAAGCTAGCCCAGCCCCACCTACCAGCTATATGGTGTTTCCTATATATGCAGTCATTCTGTTACATAACTTCTGGAACCTCTATTCTCAAAGCCTGCAATCACCATAATCCAGTGGGGCAAATTTCTGTATCCACTAGATCCAGTACCCACTATCCACAAAGTGACTGTTGATGTTCAGACTTCCATGTTGTTAATCCCCACCATCACTGGTAAATGAGGAAAGTACAAGCCACGTACCCTTCTCACAATTTACACTCTTCTACATGACCCTGCCCATAATTTTCTGTAATTTCTGACCCATATGACTATAATCTGCTCCCCATGCCAACAATATGCTTGAGTACTCCCACGATAACTATTCATCGATTACATTCAGGTAGCTAGCCTTTTGTCACTTCCTTCCACATCTACCTTACATTCCATGATGCTTCATTTGAATATTATCCTGAATTTCATTGCCCTTATGATTTTTCATCTCATCTGTTCTAGCAAAACCCCAAGCCTGCAGGAATTGAGCTGTCTGCTTTTTCTATGATATAATACCCAGATAATAGAACACTAATGAAAAATACCACATAACAGGGAAGATCAATTCCAGTATAAATATTAAATCACTAAGCTCTAATCAACCCTAAAAACTTCCAGCAGTACACTACAAACTTGACATCTTCTCTCAATATATCAGAGGTACCCGGAACTCAACATTTCCAAACTTAATCTAGTAAAACATTTCCCATAAATCTGTTCTTCTTCCAGTGTTCTTTTTCAGTAAATGGGCCTAACTTTTATCTAAATAGGCAAACTATAAACCCTGTATCATCTTTGATAATCTCTCTTTTCTAACCTTCAACATTAATTCTTCTCAAATATTTGTTGATACCATGTCCTAAATATCGATCATTTTCTCCATATCCTCCACAATCACACTAGTCGAAGGTAATATCATCTTGCCTGAAATAGGTCTTAGGAAAATCTCAACTGTATATCTATGGTTTATTACCTATTATCTGTAAGCTTACTAGACTGTGTCATTGGACCGGTTTTTTTGTCCATTTTTACAATTTTTTTATCTCTAATATTTTGCATTTTTTCTTTGCTTATAGTGAGCACTTGATAATTATTTGCTGAATGAATGGGTGAATAGATAAAGGAATACAATTAAACTTATAAATATTATCACAATAACCATATTCACATATGAAGTATCAATATCTATATTATATAAGAGAAAAATTTGAATTTCAACAAAAGCCAAAGAAGCAAAGAATTATTAATTTGGATTTCAAGTTTAGGTCTTCTCAATTTCACTAACTTTAACTCCTGAGTATCACTCCGTTTTAGCATCATGATGTATATCAAACCCATAGAATGTTTTTATTTTTTAATTTTTTATTTTACTTATGAAATAGACTCAGAAAAGTATGTTCAATTCTTAATGTAATTATCTATGAACATAAGAACAATAATAATAATAATAGTTCCTGAACATAATAATAATCCTGTGGAAGACACCCTAATGCTTTTAAAAATATACCATTCACTGCAACTACTTTCACAAGAAATATTTTAATTTTGTAAATGGAAATGTTTATATAGCCCATACTCCAAATTGATTGATACTAAAATGTATACAAAATAATCATCATGCAAAAGGAAAATGAATTAGAGCGGAAAATAACAAAACTAACATTTTTAAGCCATCACTATTATTTTCAATCATTTATTGAGTGTTTGCCATCTTGTAGACATTGTGCTAAGCAATTTACATGTGCAGTAAAATAGGAACTATTATCATCCCTATTTTACAGATAAGAAAATTGAGAAATAGAGCAAACAAAGCCAGGAGCCAAATCCAAACTCTATGATTCCAGAACTGCACTTAACATTCAATTGCCTTCCCGGTAAGTAGTTAAGTCTTTCATTTTGAGCCATTACTTAGTGAAAAATCGACAAAAACACTTTTTACTACTAACAGCATCTGATAATGAGACATTTCAATTATAATCAGATGGGGAAGGAGAATACTATATACATTATGAAACTTAGGTTTTTCTGGATATTTAAGGAGCAAATTGTTTAGTCTTACCCATGAATTCAATCCCCAAGTGGTCTGCTACACCGAAGTCAGCATGTGAGGAAGAGAAACAGAAAAAGAGAAAAGATTAGAAAAAAATCCCACACAGAATTCAATGCTTTAAGACTGACCTTTCAAGGCAAAGAATATGTCTTTATTTTAACAACCATTTTTTGAGACAGATAATTTACAGATTGCCCACAGTTAGGGTTGCTCTAAACACTGACTCGTATTTTCCAATGGCCTGGAGCTTTAAATGAAATAATATTGCATCAATTACCGAGTATGCTAAGTATAAATTTGGCAAAATGGAAAAGAAAAAGAAACGGGAAAAGAAAAGTAAAAGAAACAAAAAGAGTTCACACAAAGAATGTATTTTCAGAACTCATGATATTTTATGTAGAATAACTACTAGTTCAATATAAATTTATCTGGACCTCTATGTTAATAATATGCCATAAAGAACTGCATGAAACCTTAACCAGGCCCTCTTCACCTTCACAAAAATGACATGATACTGGATTTTTTTCCCCTTTATTTGTTAGATGAGAAACCTGTGTTTCAGTGAGACTAAAGTCTTACACTGTCCCATATGAAGCAGATCCAGGGCACAAATCCAGTCTGTCCGACCCATCAGTCTTAGGACTATTAAACTTGGCAGTGCTTCCTATCAAAAATGCATGACAGATGTGTCTGTCTGTTTCCCATGCATGTGAACATCTGACCATTTTGACCCACTAATAATGTCTGTCTGTGGTCACAGTGATAAACCCAGCCTGGATATACCCAGGCACTCAACCATAGAGGTTTGTTTATTTAAATGGTGATTTCTTGGGGCGCCTGGGGGACTCAGTCAGTTAAGCAGCTGATAGGTCTTGATCTATCTCCTTCAGCTCAGGTCTTGATCCCAGGGTCCTGGGATTGAGCCCTGCGTTGGGCTCCTTGCTCAGCAGGGAGTCTGCTTCTCCCTCTCCCTCTTTCTCTCTGTCTCCTGCTTTCTCTCTCTCTCTCTCTCTCTCTAGTTCTCACTCTTGCTCTCTCTCAAGTAAATAAATAAAATATTTAAAAAATTGGTGCTTTCTTTTGATTATTCAGTTATTCACTCATTCACTTTTAAAATTCATTGTGTTATTTAATGATGGTTTTTGTTGTAGTAATATATTTCTTAAATGAGAATACATGAAAAAAAAGTATTGCTACAATTGTATTTGTTTCTAAGAATTACTGGGCTTCCTTTTCTGAATTTTCTATTTAGAAAAGAAGCTTTTCTTTTTAGAAAATACACATTTAGTTATCTTGACTATTTTAGTGCCTTTCTTTTTTGTGAATAATTCATGTTTTAATTTTATCGTGGTAAAATATATATAACATAAAACCTGTCATTTTAACCATTTTGAATATACAATTTAGTGGCATTAATTACATTCACAATGCTGTGCAACCATCACCACAGGAATTCCAAAACTTTTCCATCACTCTAAAGAGAAACTGTACCCACAAAGCAATAATTTCTCATTTCCTTCTCCCCCCAGCCCCTGGTAACCTCTAACCTATTTTCTGTCTTTATGAATTTGCCCATAAGTAGTTCATTTATAAAGTAATTAATTGAAACATGTCTTTTATAGAAAAAAGATGGTAACAATGCTTTTTTTGAAAGTAGATGCATTATTTTCTTTACATGGCATTTTTTTTTTTTTTGACTGCTTACTATATACCATGATAGATACCTAACACACTTTCATGAAAAGACAGAATTTTTGTTCTCAAGTGATTCAGAAATCAGAGGGAGCCCACAGAGAAAAAGTGCTGTTAATATTTTGTACTAGTGCTATAAGGGAAAACCAGAACGTGTGCATTGGAAGGAGAGGCCAACGACGCATAAGCTTGCTCCTGGGAGAAACAATATACCATGTGAAAGAATAGGATTGTAGAAAAGTTGCAAGACTGTGTTTGAGTTCTTGTGCGAATAAGAAGCTTCCTGATGGTGTGCGCTTGGGGCCCTTGAGAGACAGCTGTGGTATTTAAAAACAGGAATTTTAGTGAGATTACCCCTCATGAACCTAAAAGGAAGAAAAAAAAGATTAGGAATAAAAAACTTTTGCAAACAATTGGAACAGATGTGCAGGAAAGAAGTCAGAAGAAGAAAGTATACTGAAATATGGGAACAGACCAAGATGTCCATGATATGACTAGGCAGTTAGAAAGCCATTAGGCCCTCAGCCTGGTTGAACAAGAACTCTTTAGGGGAGCTGAGGTGGCTCAGAAATGGCTGTTTGTCTGCTGTTTGTTTTGCCAGAAAATAGAATCAATGGTCATTCTTCATTCTTTCCCATAGCCTCGGCAGCTCCACTTCTATATGTGATGGGGGATATGGAGAATCAGGCTTTGTGAGTCTGGAGATTGCACCAAGAAGTGAGTGGCATGCTTGGTAAATTTGAGGGCAATCTGAAGTTTTTAAGCCACAATAAATTCAGGACCAGTAGAAGAGGCAAACCAGAATTTGATATTTATCTAAACACTGAGAGGTAAGGAGAATTCTTTTTTTTTTTTAAGATTTTATTTATTTATTTGACAGAGAGAGAGAGTGAGCACAAGCATGAGGAGCGGCAGGCAGAGGGAGAGGGAGAGAGGCAGACACCCCAATGAGCAGGAGCCCAATATGGGGCTCAGTCCCAGGACCCTGAGATCATGACCTGAGCCGAAGGCAGACGCTTAACCAACTGAGCCACCCAGCCGACAGAAAGTTAAGTAGAATTTTTTTTTTTTTTTTAAGATTTTATTTATTTATTTGACAGAGAGAGAGATAGCGAGACCAGGAACACAAGTAGGGGGAGTGGGATAGCAAGAAGCAGGCTTCCTGCCGAGCAGGGAGCCTGATGTGGGACTCGATCCCAGGACCCTGGGATCATGACCTGAGCCAAAGGCAGACGCTTAACGACTGAGACACCCAGGCGCCCCTTAAGTAGAATTCTTAAGGAAAGGACATATGTCTTCTCTTAACATAGCAGAAAAGTTACATCTAATTATTACAGTTGCAATTCTCAGAAATACTACCAAGTAAGGTGGCATTTATATTCTTGAATTTTATAGAGAAATTATTTTTTAATTTTTATAATGAAGTTCATGAAAACTGACACCACTGAAACATACAAATAAAAAGATTGTTTAAAATCTCTCCCTCTGGAGGGCAGAGCAAGATGGCGGAGGAGTAGGAGACCTGGATTTCATCTGCTCTCAGGAATTCAGCTGGATAGGGATCAAACCATTCTGAACACCTACAAACTCAACAGGAGATCGAAGAAAAGAAGAGCAACAACTCTCTCATCAGAAAAGCGACCACTTTCTGGAAGGTAGGACGTGCGGAGAAGTGAATCCAAGGCGATATTCGGGAGGATAGATGGCGGGGGAGGGGCCTCCGACGGCTGCTTCTGGCAAGTGATAGAACCACGGAGCACAAAATTGGAACTTTTAAAAGTCTGCTCCCCTGAGGGACGTCACTCTGGTGGCTAAGCGGGAGGTGGAACCCTCCGGGACAGTGTGGTCTCAGGACCCTCGGGGTCACAGAAAGACCGGGGGTGCCTGAGTGCGGCAGAGCTCCCAGGTAACGGAGCAGGGAAGCCGGCTGCAGAGGCGGAGCCCAGGCGCGGGCTCTCAGCTCGGGGTGGCCATAAACCGTGATCCGCGGCACAGTCGGGCCCCTGCTCCTCCAGCAGGGACCCAACAAGCGGCAGATCCGGGGAGACTCACCTTCCTCACCTGGGAGGAGCCGCGCGGGAGGGCACCGCAGGGATCTGCTGGGTTTGGAGACTCCACCCGGGGTCGGGTGCCAGAGATAGAGGCGCGCGGTCGCAGGCCGGGAGAGCACGGAGTGCAGCTGGAGACCGGGGAGACGGGAGTGACTGACGGCTTTTCTCTGGGGGCTCACTGAGGAGCGGGGCCCCGAGTTCTCGGCTCCTCCGGGGCAGAGATTGGGAGGCCGCCATTTTCACTCTCCGCCTCCAAAGCTGTACGGAAAGCTCGCAGGAAACAAAAGCCCCGGAGAGCAAACCCGAGCAGATTACTGAGCCGGGAGGGAGCAAGGGCAGGGCAATTCCACCTCCGGCAAAGACATTTGGGAACCACGGCAACAGGCCCTTCCCCAGAAGATCAGCGAGAACAGCCAGCCAAGACCAAGTTTACCGATCAATGACAACGGCAGAACTCCAGAGCTAGCGGAATACTGCACATAGAATCCATGGCTTTTTTACCATGATTCTTTAGACTTTCAAAGTCAATTTTTTTTTAATTGTCTTTCTTTCTTTCTTTCTTTTTTTTGAATTTTTCTTTTTCCCTTTTTCAACCAACATCTTATCAATCCCTTTTTTTAAAAAACATTTTTATTTTTCATTTTTAGAGTCATATTCTATCCCTTCATAGTAGTTACCCGTATTTTTGGCATATATATATAAGTTGTTCTCTCTTTAAAATTTTGAGATAGTTTCTTCTAACAGATTAAAATACACCCTAAATCTCTAGTATATGTTTTTTTCTACTCCCCTGCCTGATCACATTCTCTCCCTTTTTTTTTCTTTTTTCTCTCTTTTTAAATCCTCTTCTTTCTTTTTTCAAACAACTTCTTATCAATTCCTTTTATAAAATTTTTTATACTTTCCATCTTTACAGTCATATTCCATCCTTTCATCATATCAACCCTTATTTTTTGTACATATATAAGTTATTCTTTCTTTAAAATTTTGGGAGGCACTTTCTCCTAAAAGACCAAAATACACCCCAAATCTAGTGTGTGGCACTGATCTATATACCAGCCTGATCATATTTGATCACATTCTGGTTTTTTTTGTTGTTGTTGCTGTTTGTTTTTGTTTGTTTTTATCTTTATCTTTTTTTTCTTTTTCTTTTTTCTCTCTTTCTGTTTCTTTTTCCACTGCTTCAGGTCTTTTCTGATTTGTTTAGAGTATATTTTCTGGGGACGTGGTTACTCTGCTAGCATTTTGTTCTCTCATTAATCTATTCTCCTCTGCACAAAATGACAAGACGGAAAAAATCACCTCAACAAAAAGAACAAGAGGTAGTACCAACTGCCAGGGACCTACTCAATACGGACATTAGTACGATGTCAGATCTAGAGTTCAGAATCATCACTTTAAAGATACTAGCTGGGCTTGAAAAAAATATGGAAGTTATTGGAGAAACCCTTTCTGGAGAAGTAAAAGAACTAAAATCTAACCAAGTAGAAATCAAAAAGGCTATTAATGAGGTGCAGTCAAAAATGGGGGTGCTAACTGCTAGGATAAATGAGGCAGAAGAGAGAATCAGTAATATAGAAGACGAAATGATGGAAAATAAGGAAGCTGAGAAAAAGAGAGATAAACAACTACTGGATCACGAGGGCAGAATTCAAGAGATAAGCGATACCATAAGATGAAACAACATTAGAATAATTGGGATCCCAGAAGAAGAAGAGAGAGAGGGCCTGAAGGTATAATGGAGCAAATTATAGCAGAGAGCTTCCCTAATTTGGGGAAGGAAACAGGTATCAAAATCCAGGAAGCACAGAGAACCCCCTCTCAAAATCATTAAAAATAGGTCAACACCCCGACATCTAATAGTAAAACTTACGAGTCTCATAGACAAAGAGAAAATCCTGAAAGCAGCTCGGGAGAAGAGATATGTAACCTTCAAGGGTAGAAACATTAGATTGGCAACAGACCTATCCACAGAGACCTGGCAGGCCAGAAAGGACTGGCAGGATATATTCAGAGCACTAAATGAGAAAAATATGCAGCCAAGAATACTCTATCCAGCTAGGCTGTCATTGAAAATTGAAGGAGAGATAAAAAGCTTCCAGGACAAACAAAAACTAAAGGAATTTGCAAACACAAAACTAGCCCTACAAGAAATCTTGAAAGGAGTCCTCTAAGCAAAGAGAGACCCTAAAAGCAACATAGACCAGAAAGGAACACAGACAATATACGGTAACAGTCACCTTACAGGCAATATAATGGCACTAAATTCCTATCTTTCAATAGTTACCCTGAATGTAAATGGGCTCAATGCCCCAATCAAAAGACACAGGCTATCAGATTGGATTAAAAAACAAGACCCATCGAAATGCTGTCTCCAAGAGACTCATTTTAGACCCAAAGACACCCCCAGATTGAAAGTGAGGGGGTGCTCTCTCTCTCAAATAAATAAATAAAATCTTTAAAAAAAAAAAAAAAAAGGGCGCCTGGGTGGCTCAGTTGGTTAAGCGACTGCCTTCGGCTCAGGTCATGATCCTGGAGTCCCGGGATCGAGTCCCGCGTCGGGCTCCCTGCTCAGCAGGGAGTCTGCTTCTCCCTCTGACCTTCCTCCTTCTCATGCTCTCTGTCTCTCATTCTCTCTCTCTCAAATAAATAAATAAAATCTTTAAAAAAAAAAAAGAAAGAAAGTGAGGGGGTGGAAAACCATTTACCATGCTAATGGACACCAAAAGGAAGCTGGGGTGGCAATCCTTATATCAGACAAATTAGATTTTAAACCAAAGACTGTAATAAGAGATGAGGAAGGACATTATATACTACTTAAAGGGTCTATCCAACAAGAAGATCTAACAATTGTATATATCTATGCCCCTAACATGGGAGCAGCCAATTATATAAGGCAATTAATAACAAAAGCAAAGAAACACATCAACAACAATACAATAATAGTGGGGGACTTTAACACCCCCCTCACTGAAATGGACAGATCGTCTAAGCAAAAGATCAACAAGGAAATAAAGACTTTAAATGACACACTGGACCAAATGGACTTCACAGACATATTCAGAACATTCCATCCCAAAGCAATGGAATACACATTCTTCTCTAGTCCCCATGGGACATTCTCCAGAATAGATCACATCCTAGGTCATAAATCAGGTCTCAACTGGTACCAAAAGATTGGGATCATTCTCTGCATATTTTCAGACCACAATGCTTTGAAACTAGAACTCAATCACAAGAGGAAAGTCAGAAAGAACTCAAATACATGGAGGCTAAAGAGCATCCTACTGAAAAATGAATGGGCCAACCAGGAAATTAAAGAAGAATTAAAAAAATACATGGAAACCAATGAAAATGAAAATAAAACTATTCAAAATCTTTGGGATGCAGCAAAGGCAGTCCTAAGAGGAAAGTATATAGAAATACAAGCCTTTCTCAAGAAACAAGAAAGGTCTCAAGTACACAACCTAACCCTACACCTAAAGGAGCTGGAGAAAGAACAGCAAATAAAGCCTAAACCCAGCAGGAGAAGAGAAATAATAAAGATCAGAGCAGAAATCAATGAAATAGAAACCAAAAGAATAGTAGAACAGATCAACGAAACTAGGAGCTGGTTCTTTGAAAGAATTAACAAGATTGATAAACCCCTGGCCAGACTTATCAAAAAGAAAAGAGAAATGACCCAAATCAACAAAATCATGAATGAAAGAGGAGAGATCACAACCAACACCAAAGAAATACAAACAATTCTAAGAACATATTATGAGCAACTCTATGCCAGCAAATTAGATAACCTGGAAGAAATGGATGCATTCCTAGAGATGTATCAACTACCAAAACTGAACCAGGAAGAAATAGAAAACCTGAACAGACCTATAACCACTAAGGAAATTGAAGCAGTCATCAAAAATCTCCCAACAAACAAAAGCCCAGGGCCAGATGGCTTCCCAGGGGAATTCTACCAAACATTTCAAGAAGAATTAATACCTATTCTTCTGAAACTGTTCCAAAAAATAGAAATGGAAGGAAAACTTCCAAACTCATTTTATGAGGCCAGCATTACCTTGATCCCCAAACCAGACAAAGACCCCATCAAAAAGGAGAATTACAGACCAATATCCCTGATGAACATGGATGCAAAAATTCTCACCAAAATACTAGCCAATAGGATCCAACAGTACATTAAAAGGATTATTCACCATGACCAAGTGGGATTTATCCCTGGGCTGCAAGGTTGGTTCAACATCCGCAAATCAATCCATGTGATACAATACATTAACAAAAGAAAGAACAAGAATCATATGATCCTCTCAATAGATGCAGAAAAAGCTTTTGACAAAGTACAGCATCCTTTCTTGATCAAAACTCTTCAGAGTATAGGCATAGAGAGTACATACCTCAATATCATAAAAGCCATCTATGAAAAACCTACAGCGAATATCATTCTCAATGGGGAAAACCTGAGAGCTTCCCCCTAAGGTCAGGAACGCGGCAGGGATGTCCACTATCACCACTGCTATTCAACATAGTATTGGAAGTCCTAGCCACAGCAATCAGACAACAAAAAGAAATAAAAGTCATCCAAATCGGCAAAGAAGTCAAAATCTCACTCTTTGCAGATGATATGATACTTTATGTGGAAAACCCCAAAGACTCCACCCCAAAACTGCTAGAACTCATACAGGAATTCAGTCAAGTGGCAGGATATAAAATCAATGCACAGAAGTCAGTGGCATTCCTATACACCAACAACAAGACAAAAGAAAGAGAAATTAAGGAGTCGATCCCATTTACAATTGCACCCAAAACCATAAGATACCTAGGAATAAATCTAACCAAAGAGGCATAGAATCTATACTCAGAAAACTATAAAATACTCATGAAAGAAATTGAAGAAGACACAAAGAAATGGAAAAACGTTCCATGCTCATGGACTGGAAGAACAAATATTGTGAAGATGTCAATGCTACCTAGAGCAATCTACACATTCAATGCAATCCCCATCAAAATACCATCCACTTTTTTCAAAGAAATGGAACAAATAATCCTAAAATTTGTATGGAACCAGAAAAGACCCCGAATAGCCAGAGGAATGTTGAAAAAGAAAAGCAAAGCTGGCGGCATCACAATTCCGGACTTCCAGCTCTATTACAAAGCTGTCATCATCAAGACAGCATGGTACTGGCACAAAATCAGACACATAGATCAATGGAACAGAATAGAGAGCCCAGAAATGGACCCTCAACTCTATGGTCAACTAATCTTCGACAAAGCAGGAAAGAATGTCCAATGGAACAAAGACAGTCTCTTCAACAAATGGTGTTGGGAAAGTTGGACAGCCACATGCAGAAGAATGAAACTGGACCATTTCCTTACACCACACACAAAAATAGACTCCAAATGGTTGAAAGACCTCAATGTGAGACAGGAGTCCATCAAAATCCTAAAGGAGAACACAGGCAGCAACCTCTTTGACCTCAGCCGAAGCAACTTCTTCCTAGAAACATCGCCAAAGGCAAGGGAAGCAAGGGCAAAAATGAACTATTGGGACTTCATCAAGATAAAAGCTTTTGCAAAGCAATGGAAACAGTCAACAAAACCAAAAGACAACCGACAGAATGGGAGAAGATATTTGCAAATGACATATCAGATAAAGGGCTAGTATCCAAAATCTATAAAGAACTCATCAAACTCAACACCCAAAGAACAAAGAATCCAATCAAGAAATGGGCAGAAGACATGAACAGACATTTTTCCAAAGAAGACATCCAAATGGCCAACAGACACATGAAAAAGTGCTCAATATCGCTCAGCATCAGGGAAATCCAAATCAAAACCTCAATGAGATACCACCTCACACCAGTCAGAATGGCTAAAATTAATAAGTCAGGAAACGACAGATGTGGGCGGGGATGCGGAGAAAGGGGAACCCTCCTCCACTGTTGGTGGGAATGCAAGCTGGTGCAACCACTCTGGAAAACAGTATGGAGGTTCCTCAAAAAGTTGAAAATAGAGCTACCATATGATCCAGCAATTGCACTACTGGGTATTTACCCCAAAGATACAAAATTAGGGATCCGAAAGGGTACGTGTACCCCGATGTTTATAGCAGCAATTTCCACAATAGCCAAACTGTGGAAAGAGCCAAGATGTCCATTGACAGATGAATGGATAAAGAAGAAGTGGTATATATATACAATGGAATATTATGCAGCCATCAAAAGGAATGAGATCTTGCCATTTGCAATGACGTGGATGGAACTGGAGGGTATTATGTTGAGCGAAATAAGTCAAACAGAGAAAGACATGTATCATATGATCTCACTGATATGAGGAATTCTTAATCACAGGAAACAAACTGAGGGTTGCTGGAGTGGGGGGTGGGGTGGGAGGGATGTGGTGACTGGGTGATAGACACTGGGGAGGGTATGTGCTCTGGTAAGCGCTGTGAATTGTGCAAGACTGTTGAATCTCAGATCTGTACCTCTGAAACAAATAATGCAATATATGTTAAGAAAAAAAGAAGAAGAAGAAGAAGGTAGCGGGAGAGGAAGAATGAAGCGGGGGAAATTGGAGGGGTAGATGAACCATGAGAGACGATGGACTCTGAAAAACAAACTGTGTGTTCTAGAGGGGAGGGGGGTGGGACGATGGGTTAGCCTGGTGGTGGGTATTGAGGAGGGCACATTCTGCATGGAGCACTGGGTGTTATGCACAAAGAATGAATCATGGAACACTACATCTAAAACTAATGATGTAATGTATGGGGATTAACATAAGAATAAAAAAATAAAATAAAATCTCTCCCTCTCGTGTGTGCATACACACACACAACAGACACACACACACACACACTTCTATCATTTTATTAAAGTGCTAAAAACTGTGATCATTATTACAGGTCTAAAGCAACCAACAGGCTTTGTTTCACACAAAAGGATCAATGAAAATCTATGAAGAACATGAGTCATATACAGAACATAAACCATAATATTTCTCATAACCCTTCACTGGTTTGTCCTTTCTTTTTTTTTTTTAGAAAGGAGGGTGGGAGGGTGGAGGGAGAGGGAGAGAGCCTGGGCATGGAACCTGACATAGGGTTCAATCTCAGGACCCTGGTATCATGACCTGAGCCCCAGTCAAGAGTCAGACACTTAACAGACTAAGCCACCCAGGCGCCCCCCTCACTGGCTATCTCTTAACGCAAACAGCCTTCCTGGGGATATTCAGGCCTGCATGAAAACAACAAGAGGGATATGATGAGAACTAATCAATTAATTTTTCATTTATTCATTCAGTCAACAAAGGACATGCCAAGAATTACACAGGTATTGGGGTAGGAGAGGAGGCATATACCTTAAGCAAAAACAGTTTGATTTCCCCTTCCATGGCATGTATTAGAATGTGCAATTTCTATCTTTTTAACTGTTTGATTAACTTTTTTCTGTTCTTAATTCCCTTCACTTGTGTCATCCATCCCTCCACCTCCCTCCCCTCTGGCAACCACCAGTTTGTTCTCTGTATTTATGAGTCTGTTTCTGTTTGTTTGTTCATTTGTTTTGTTTAAATTCCACATATCAGTGAGATGATATGGTATTTGTCTTTCTCTGTCTGACTTATTTCACATAGCATAATACCCTCTAGGTCCATCCATGTTGTTGCAAATGACAACACCTCATTCTTTTTTTCATGGCTGAGTAATATTAACTTTTTATGGCTGAGTTTAATTAACTTTTATATGTAAAAATTGCAGTTCTTCTGGAATAATCACCCCTTTTGATTATATAATAGTGACTAATATTTACTGAGCATTTACTATTGCCAGGAATTGCTTAAAATATTATTTTGCAGACACTTAGAGGATTGTCAGTATCCTCATTTTGCAGATGAGGAACAGAGGCCTGGAGACGGGCCCAAACCTCCCTTCCACTGCATTGTTGTAAATGGTGGAAATGGAATTCAAACTAGGCAGCTGGACTCTTAGCCACCAGTTACATATACTCAGGGTTTACACTTGCCCTCCCTGTGAAGGAAAAGCAAATTTTTACAAAACTATCAGGTAATGAAATGTTCAGGGAGGAATTATTGAATCCACTTAAGAGAACAAATTATTTTCATGTATCCTCAGGCACTGTAGAAACAGGGCTTATTTACTTGTTCACCTGTAGTTGCTTGAGAAAGTGCCGAATATAAGCTAGGTGGAGGGGGGTTCCCTCTCTCCAAGGAACCAAACTGGCAAATCATTAATATTTCTTCATTGGTTACTAGTGAGTTCTTTTCTGATGAGGCTGGTCTAATTGAAGTGATGTGTTTGAACATACAGCAAGGGGTATATAAAGAGTTGTGTCTGAATATGTGCCAAACATTGAACCAAATAATCTCATAATTGGCAATATACTTAACAAATGACTGCAGCCCTGCTGCAGACCTGATTTATTTATTTGAGAGAGAGAGAGGGAGAGAGCATGTGCAGGGGAAGAGGGGAAGGGCAGAAGGAGAGGGAGAGAGAATCCCAAGCGGTCTCCTTGCTGAGCACAGAGCCCAATGCAGGGCTCAATCTCATGACCCTGAAATCATGACCTGAGCCAAAATCAAGAGTCGGACACTCAACTGACTGAGCCACCCAGGTGCTCCTAGACCTGAAATACTGAGATTTGAGGGTGAGGCAGGTGACCAGCACAAGGCTGGAGGGTGAGGCAGGACAGTCCCTCTCTAGGTACTGGAATCCTAAAGGGACGGGGATATTATTATATTATCCTTTTTCCAGCTATTTAATGCGACTTAGGAGATGAATTGCAGGTCAGATTCGAAACTCTGTGCTCCCTTCACTAAATTATGCTACCTTGTTAAATATATATTTTTATCAGCACTCTATATTCGATTTTAAAATTTACACATGTTCATAAATAAAGTTTAGAAAGTAAAACATGATATTAATAAGAAATTGATATCTCTCTTCCTACCTCCTAAAAGTAATTCCTATTCATTTTTTGTTCTAGCTTTTTCTAGTATTTCCTCTGTGCATCTAAAAAGTTAAGGCCAATTTTACACAAAATCACCATGCATTATGTGCCTGAGTCAGAGGACATCCTGTGGCCATTTTAGCTCCATCATCCCAATGCCCCTCTCCCTTTCATCATAGCAGAATTGACAGCTTTTTCTACTGTTGAGAGTAAGCCTTGACATTATTATTGTGGCCTGTCTCATACCAGACAGATTATCAATCATGGAGAAGCAAAAATCACTTTTCCAGAAAAGTACACAGCACCGTTCTCCTTTCCACGGGCCTGTTATAAAACATGGCCTCTTTATTTTTCTTCTTGAAAGCTCTATTGCTGATTCCTGTTAAACAGAGACACCTTTATTTCACATGCTCTTCTCATCCTCTAAATAAGAATGTCCATTTATAGCAAAGGCAGCCGTGGAGACCATGACACATGTTGATGCCGTGAGAACTCAAGATGAGCATCCTGCTCCATACAGTGAAATATCGAAACAGGGTTACAACAGGGGTTTATGAGTGACCATCTATCTGCCCAGCCGGCTCCTGAAAGATGAATCTTGCCTAAGTAGTTTGTGGAATTTTCCAGTGAAAGCATCTTGGAGCTTGAGACTTAAATCTGATTCCATGTTCACAATTACTGATTGAAGAATTGAATGAGAATCAGCATTGCATAGAATTCTTCGTTCAAAAAAATACTTTTTATTATATGATTAACGATAGTAAATTTGTACAGCTGAATGCACTAAGTGCAGTAATTCCCCCAGCATCTTCTCGTATTTTACTGGCTTTCTCAGCTTCTCATATTTTCTCAATGGGTACTTCGACACACATTATTTCATATAATTTAAAAATTAGCCTGTAAGGTAGTGCTACTGTGCATCATTTAACAGCTAAAGAAAATAAGCTTCTGTGAAAACCTAAAGGTCATATTTGGAGGTTCCTAGATTCTTAGGGTGGAAAAGTATCTTAAATCCCAGGGTGAACAGTAGTTGCTTCTTTTCCTTGCTGAGTTATCACTGCAGGCTCTCACAGAGTCTGACATTTTGTAGATGCTCAATAAATATTTATTGAATGAAATGCTATGTGGGTCAGCCCCTTTGCCCACTGCAGATGATATTCATATTCCTTCAGAGCACACCCAGCCTGTTTTCTGTCACTTCAGTTTTTGAGGATTCCAAGGAACATGACATCTCTGGTGGCAACTCTTTCAATACTGAAGAAACAATATCTACAAATGTTTTTAGAAAATTTTCCCAAATCAAAGTACATTTAGTTACCACTCACATGGGTCTATAAATCTGAAGTCCAAAAATGACCAGGTTATTATCTGAAAAACTCCAACATACGTACATCTTTGTCACATGATTTTTGTATGTAACTTAGGATTCACTTGAATTATCAGGAAAAAATGTGCAGTAGCCCAGAAAGTGTAATTTATGATAGGCTGGAGTAACTGTTTTGTCCTAAGGCCAAAAAAAGCACGTATGTTGGAAGCTTATTTGATAATAAAGTAAACTATAAAGTAAAACTATAATGCTGTCTATCAGGCTATATTTGCCACCTGAGTCTTCCAGATTTCCTGGGCATTTCCAACACACACACACAGACACACACACACACATTCTATATTTCGAGTTGCATAGTTTATTCCTCAGTGAATCATGAATCAACTGCAGGGAAGGAAAAAAAAAAAAACAGGTAAAGTTTTTTCCCCTCATTTTACCATATCAGTCGATGGAGGTCTTCCCACAGGTGGCTACATATAAGTTCTTATTTTAATGTCTCAAAAAAAAAAAAAAAAGAAGCAATTTGATAGCCACTAGAATTACAGAGAAAAGCCTCTACAGGAAGATTTGCAAGAAAAGACCTGCGGGGGCTTTTCTCCATAGCTGGGCATGACAATTGTGTTCTGCACTCCTATGCTCACCCCCTGCCTCTTTTCCATATACAAACTCAGCTCCACCTAGGGAATGAACTGAAGTGTTTCAACACAACATGCGGCAGATATTTGGAAGAGCTGCTTTCTCTTGCTCATCTTCTCAGACTCAGCTCAGGCTCCAGATATTTGGAAGTGCTGCTTACTCTTGCTCATTTTTTTATTTTTTTGTTTATTATTTTTTTTAGACTCAGCTCAGACAGTACCTTGAGTGATGTCTTTCCCAGTAACACTTTGCTATTTCAATTCTATCTTGTGGTCATTTACCCAGCAATCTCATGTTCTTCTGGACTATGTTCCCTATCTAGCAAGTACTAACTGTTCAAAGCATTTTTGTTGACTAAATACACAAATGAATGGATAATGAGCACCCGAATAAATCAATCAGCTTATTTGTTTAAATGCATTTATTCATGGTGCCTAATGTTTGGTATGGTTCTTCTAAAATGATACATAAAATCAGGCAACTGGGAAGAAAATGTGGCAACCCTATAGTTTCTATTAATTATGTTTTGTTGCTTCATTCTGACAAAATAACACATTACAATATTGGGAACATCTTAATTTAATATTTAATTCTGTAAGTTTTTTTTTTTTAATAAAAAGCAATGGTGTTGGGAATAGTTTCATAGCTTACGATCCTTATGCTGGATATTTCTGTTACCAAATTTAAAAGCCACATCAATTTATACTTATAAAGCCCTGAACACCTGGGAATACTTGATAATGAGCACAACAGATGACATACTTGGGCTCACTAATGGATTAATTTATTACTTTTGCAGACTTAAAATGTAGCAATAGGATGAAACTTTTTTCCCTAAATGCATAATCAGCTGAAAGTGTTATTGGTCTCATTTAAATGCAAAGAACAATTCTTCTTTTGCTACCTGCTTCCGAAATCCATTAAGTAGTTAATAACATAAGGACTAATGTAAGCTGCCTAAAGAAATAGAAATTAAACTGGCAGAGCCTTCTCACAATAATGGCTTCCCCAAGAGTAGCTGGATTATTCTTAGCAGAGTAGAAAAATCAAGGGAAGCTCCTTTATTAAAAAAACGGAAGAAACCATTATCTAATTTTGTCCATAATTAGCTGGGACCTCAGTCGAATCCACGTACTTTGAAGTTCTTCCCCTTGTTCTCCCACTACCTTCTTCCATAGACTTGATAACTATATGTATTTCCTAGATACTTAATGGAAATCATTCTGCTGGGCGTCCTATTAGTGAGATTACTTTCTCAAAATGGTGTGCAGATGTCAGAAGCTGAATATAGATGAATCTAGAAAATTCTAATTTTACATCACTTACACATTAACAAGGCAAATGAACAGAATCTACAGCATCATTCCTCTAAACTACCATCTACAAATGACATACCTGAGAGTCTATATGACATCCTCCTGGCGCATCCTGATAGCATCCTTCCTAGAGATAGTATTTTATAGTGGAGGAAACTAAGATTTAGAGACATGCATGAATCTGCTCAAGATGGGGCTTCTCATTTCATTAACTCATGCTGCTCTCACCCACAGAAAACTTTCCACCTTGCCTTGCAGGCCATGTACATCAAACATTAATGATCCAGCCCCAGCCTGCTTCTCCAGCCCTACCTTCACACTATCCAATTCCAATGCCTCACCTTGCATGTGCCCTTTGGCAAACTCTAGAAAGCATGTCTTTTCCCACATAATGTCTCCAATAGAGAAAGTGTTTCACAGAATCTTTTAAGTGTATGAGCTCTTAAGCGTCATCATACTCCTACCCTAATTATTGGAGTTATTTGTTTCCTTGCCCAGGTTCCCCCAAATGATAGTACATGACTTAATGAAAAGATGATACTTAATTTCTTTTTATATTATAGATTCTGAGATCTTCCTGGCACAGAGAGAACAGTTGATTAAATCAAGAAAAACTATACAACTGCATGGATTTTTGAAGTTTTACTCCAGGTGATCTCTGTGGCTGGTAGTTCATTCTATCCCTTCCTCCATTGCTTTACAGAGAAAAGGTCTTGGCAATAAAAAAGAGAAAAGAAAGTTTTTGAGTTGCAATTTCTTGGCCTGGAAGGAACTGAAATATAAAATGATAGATCTGATAGTACAGACAGAGTCAGACTCCGCCCACAGGTTAGTATGTTAGAGATTTTCTAGGAAGGGCAGAGAGGAGGAAAGTCCAAGAAGCATGTACACCTGCTTCAGCAAACCATGCACTTCTTAGTATATCCACTGTTCCAATTAGAGGAAGTGAAATAGGTTCCCCAAATAGGACTGCCTTGAACTTCCTAAGGACAGCTCTGGGAGGCACCAAGACCACAGGGCAGCCCATGCCCACTGCTCTCCCAACGTCAGCTTCACCCTGAAGGATGGAATGCCTACAGGTTCCAGACAGATGGGCCTCAGATATGCCAGGGAGGAAGAGCTATGTAGACCAATTTATTCTCTCCACACCTGATGGGCACATTCACAGAGAGCATGACATAAATGAACTATGAAGTTCGGAAGACAACAGGATGCAGCAATGACCTCTGCGGACTGAAAACATGACAGTAATTAGGACATCTCAGCAGGTGCCAGCATGGATAGGCAAGGGCACAGAGAATTCGCCCAAGCCACAACCTCTGCCCTCCTCCAGCCGCACCGATGCCTGGGCCCTGCGTGAGCCATGCCTCTTTCCAGAGCTCTGACACCAACCTCAAGGGATAGGAGTCAGTGGTAGACTGTGATTCTACTTTTCTCTCACCCAATGGAACTTAAAATAGAAAATGAGGAAAGTGAAATTAATATAGCTTAAATTTTGTGAAGGCTTAATCTAAGCAGTGATTCCTCGGCGCACTTTACTTGTCTTAAATTCATTTAAAACCTACAGCAATTTTATGAAAACCTACAGCTGTTTTTAACCCCACATCAGAGGTGAAACTGAGGCACATAGAGGTTAACAAGATTCCTCAACTCGTGACCCAACAATGCTGGGATTCAAACCCAGTTTTCAAGTATTCACTGTTTGAACTCACTACACAAATGGCCTTTTATACACACCCGCTCCATATTTTGTAGACTGAAATTTGTTATTGCTACAAAATTAAGAAGCTGATTGATTAACTTATTATATTACAAAATTAGATGCAATTACACTGAACTCAATAGCACCATGTTGTCCATAAATTTTACTCCACTTAAAAATTTTTCTTTTTTAAATTGGCATTTCTTGACCTTGAAAAAAATCAAATATAAAAAAAGCAATTTGTATGGTTACTAAACAAAATATTTAAGCAGCTAGCTACAAAGGAATTTTCAACACATGTAGTGGGATTTCCAGCTGTTAAGCACTTATTATTGAAATGTTCTTCTATGAGCATTTGATATTAAACCAAACAATTTTACTTAGTGTCAAATCAGCTTGAATTTTGTTTTAAGTAATTTTCCTTTTCTTCATGTTAATAGATGGATGGTAAATCCTAGATAAAAGGTATGAGATTTAAATAATGACATTTTCCCCCTTGTTCAAATTGAGCCCTCTCTAGAGGAAATGAAATTCATTTGCTCATTGCGGGGACTAACTTGTGACAACAGCTCACTAGGGCCCACAAATGTCACTCAAAGATATGGGTAAGAGGAGTGAATTGTGTGATGGCTGTTGACCCCATCACTCTGAAAGGTTACATAACTGCAGCAAGCCAAATTCTCCTTTACACCAACTTCATCTTTTCCTTCCAGCACTAACATTCAATGGACTCTTTCTTAAAATCTTCAGTGGAAACTGCCTGAAGCACCCTCCAGAGATGTGCACAGATGATCCTCCTCCCTGATTTCTCTCATGTTCCTCTTTGACTACCATTCTCTCTCTCCCTTACCTCCCTGCAGTTCTTCTAACCCAGAAGCATTCTTGTTCCTTAGAGCCATGGACTGACTGTTTCTTCTGTCTTAATACTCTTCCTCCGGATATCAACACGATTCAATCTCTCACCTCCTTTCAATTCTAATGGCATTTTTAGCAGAGATCATATTATATAAAACAGCACTTCTTATCTCCCTCACCCTACTTTTCTTTACTCCTTAGAATTTATTAACATAGGAAGTATTACTGTATTTCTTTGGTAATTTTCTATTTCTCTACCTGCTCCAAACTAGAATATAAAGTTCCACGAGGAGGGGCTTCACCTGTGTATTAGTTTTCTAGGGCTGCCATAACAAAGTACCAGAAACCGGGTGACTTAAACAATAGGAAGTTTTTGTCTCATAGTTTCCGATGAAGGAGAATCTGTTCCATGCCTTCCTGCTAGCTTCCTGCGGCTGGCTGGCAATCTCTGGGCTTCCTTGGCTTATGGATGGATCATCCTAATCTCTGCCTTCGTCTTTACATGGTCTTCTCTCTGTGTGTATGTTTGTGTCCAAATTTCCCTTTTTATAAGGACATTTTTGTCATATTGGATTAGCGCCCACCTGAAGGACCTTATTTTAACTCAATTACCTCTGTAAAGACTCAATCTTCAAATAAGGTCACATCTTGAAGTACTGGGGGTTTAGGACTTCAACATATGAATCTTGGGGCCACAACTCAACCCATAACAACCTTATATATACAATTCTTACAATTATTTATTGTCTTATTTTAGTATGGTATGTGCATATATATGTACACACACTCATTATCATCATCATCATCATGACATTATTCTTACAATCTTCAATTCCTGCTAGTTCGTCTCACTTTTTTCAAGTGGGAAATCTACTTTTGAATTTTTAGCAGTTCTTCATGAATTAACATTAAACAGCCTTCCTCTTCTCATTCGACTTAATATTGAAGAGTAATCATTGTTTAAGAATCCTTGAAAGTGAACTTTATTTGTTCCATACAAATGCATTTTAATAGCTCTTCGGAAGGCAACAGCATCATCTACTGTAATTCTCCAAATTTCAGAATGCTGAAATTTAATATCTTCTTTGCACTGTGGGCTGTATTATCTTCTCTTTCAGGGATGCTCCACGTCTCTTTCCTTCTGAATCTTGTGACAAGCTTACCTGCTGTTCTTTTTCTTCTGTTGTAACCATAATCCCTTGGTTAGATTAAGTCTCATTAACATTCTGCTTAATCCAGAGTGCCTGTTCCCATCTTGGTGAGTTCCGCCACATAACTAAAAAAGTGATTTTCAATTCTCTACGTTGTTCTGAATCCATAATCCCACCCAGGAAACAAGATAAAAATGGTAGAAGATTCATTTCTCTGGGGATAATGATGAAGGATAGAACAACTAGGGAGTGTTTCCCAACTGTGGACTACTGAACATTGTATCAGAATCAACCAAAGTACGTGCTAAAATGCAAATTCTATGAGCTGTATTTTTAACAAAATCCCACTTTAAGTTTACTAAAGTCTCAGTGTGTATATGCATGTGTGCATGTATTTGTGCTAGCTTCAAAGTTTGGGTGCATTAATACTCCTTCTCAGTACTTTTTGTGGTTGGCTTTCATAGAAACATTCAAGATGGTTAAAGCAGAACATATGTTGTGTTGCATCTTTCTTATTTCAAGACTTCTTTTGTCCTTCTGCTAAAATATTTACACTCCCCCATGTCAATTTTTCTGTCTTGCGTATTGCAAAGACCTGAGGCAAATGATACATTTCCTTATTCTAATTGCTTTTACCTTTTCCCAGTTTATCCATTTTCCCCAATTTCTGTCCTTCTATCACATATTTATTACAACTTTTAACATCGATGCTCTTTTCTTGCCTGCTCAGGAAGGTTTTAATTCTCCTTTGTGCCTTACATGTGTAAGCATATATTGACATTTTATTCCAGCATCACAACTTATTTTGTAAATCAGCAATTCCCCATTTTCAATCATACTATATATGTGAGAAGGGAAATCATTTGGCCTCATCAGGAAGACATTTGTTGAGTAGGAAAATCCCAATAGGCTACTGTCCATTTGCAGCAGCAAGAGCAATGATGTAGCTCCATCATCTTAATTTTATTTTCAGGTATGAGAGAAGAAGATAGTAAGTATTGATCATGCATGAAGCCTGGTTCTGACTAAGCACTACCACTGGTGTGTAGAAAGCTCAAAACAAGTATGTAACATTTACAGCTTTTTAAATTTCCAACCTGTGATTCAGAACTCTGATTTAAAAAAAAGCAACAGAATCTGTTATTTAATACTGCCTTAATTAACCCCTTGTTATTCTTTTGGGGAAACAATTGCTTTATTTTGCAAAATACATCTCAATTGGCTTTTTAGTTGTTGTATCATAAATATAGTTCCTTATTGTAAATGGGGATTACATTGGCCTTTTGGATCGATCATAGGAGACAAAGTTATTTGCACTATTATGTTAAAGGTTGTTGAATGTATTTATAGACAGAATTACATCTTGAGATTGTCTCCCCATTTTCTAGATGAGAATACTGAATCTCAGTGAGCGTTAACAGCCTAAGATCATAACACTGATAAATAATAGTGTGAATTTAAACTCAAGTTTGTGATGCTAGACATAAATAACATACGTATCAGAAGCATTAAATCACTTTAATGATGGCAAGGTCAGAACTCAAACCCAGTCTTTGGTCTCCAGAGATAGCGCTTTTCCCAACACAGGTCTCTGACACTAAGGAACTCTTTATATCTGGATGAATACACTGTGTAGCAGTGCTGTGTCAATAGGGGCTAAACTCAGAGTCCATCAGTGTGTATAATGGGCTTTAATTAGAAAGAGACACTTAAGGAAATGTTTTTGAAGCAAACAAATGAGGCATATAAAAAGAGTCACTTACCAGAACATATTAGCCAGCTAGCTTGCTTTTATAATTTCTGCCATTGTCTGTGATTTATTTTACTTCAGTAATATGCAGAAAAATGCACCTAACTGCTCAGTGGTTTACGGTATTGATCGTCTGTGTCCTTATACATATCTCTCTACAGTTCTCTTCAGCTATGACAGAAAATATATTGGAGGTTTTCATTATAACATATAATTGCATTGGTATCAAGCTTTTTTTAACCTAATGTATTTTACTTTTCATATTTAGTTGCTATGCAGTTTGGTTTGTATTGGTTAATGGCTAGTTATCATCTTGATAAATTGTGCTTTTATCATTACTTAATGCCCCTCTTTATCCTGATTCATCCCATTAACCTTAGTTAGCACATCACCTCTCATTAGTACTGTGACTCTTCTTTAGCTTTATGCTTTCTTTTTTCTAAAAAATGTATTTGACTAGTAGCTCTTCCCTATCCCTTTGTTTTCTACCTTCAGTTATCATTAAAATGTGTTTCTTGGAAATAGCATATAGTTGCACTTGGTTTTCTACCTAATCTCTCTCTTTCAATGAGATAATTCGGTTGTTCTTATTTATTTATTTATTTATTTATTTATTTATTTATTTATTTAGATGATTTTATTTATTTGACAGAGAGAGAGAGAGCACAAGCAGGGGGAGTGGCAGGCAGAGGGAGAAGCAGACTCCCTGCTGAGCAGAAAGCCAGATACCTGGCTCTATCCCAGGACCCTGGGATCATGACCTGAGTCAAAGGCAGACACTTAACCAACTGAGTCACCTGGGCACCCCTGTTCATGTTTATTTTAGTCACTAATGTGCTAAAGCTTAATCTTTTGGAATTTCTTACATTATTTATTTTATATTACTATATTCTTTTTTCATTAGTACTTCAACAATATGTTTCAGAACCTAATTTTCCAGATTCTTGGGATATAGCAGTGAACAAAGCAGAAAAATAATCCCTATGAGGCAAAGACAGGGATTTGTGTTGCTCAAAATCATCTCATTTTCCTCTTGCTCATATAGGAAGACTACATTTCCCAGCTCCCCTTGCAGCTAGCTAAGCAGAGCCATGCTGCTGAGTTCTGGCCAATATAAAAAGAAGGGATATATTCTAGTACCTGGCCTGTTTTAAACAATTTTCTGACAGCCTTAAGGGGAGGAACTGCTAGATGGGTTCTGAGTTCCTAAATGGGTTCCTGACTGATACAGATTTTGGTACAGGAGTAGGGTTGTAGTTTCTTAGGACAGCTGTAACAAATTCTTATAAAACAAGTGGCTTAAAACAACAGAAATTTATTCTTTCACAGTTCTAGGGACTAGAAGTCAAAAATCAAGGTGTCAACAGGGCCGTGCCCCCTACAAAGTTTCTAGGAAAGAATCCTTCCTTGCATCTTCTAGTTTCTGGTCATTGTTATGAATCCTTGGTGTTCCTTGGCTTGTGGCAGTGTAAATCCAACCTTTGCCTCTATTATTCTATGGACTTCTTCCCTGTGTCTCCTTTGTGTCTTCAAATATCTCTTTTCTTAGAAGAACACTGGTCACTGGATTTAGGGTCCCTAATCCTGCATGACCTCATCTTAACTTGATTGTATCTGCAAAGATTCTATTTTTAAATAAGGTTGCATTCACTGATACCAGGGCTTCCACATATCTTTTTAGGAAAGACAATTCAGCCCATAATAACACAGCCATTAGCATACTCTGATTATACAGAAATAGCTACTAGGCAGAAGATATATGATTAAGAAAACCAAGTGCAACTCATTTCAGGCTTGCTCTCATATACTTAAGTGATCTTCAACCCTCACTACTTTAAGCTGGCTGAAGGTAAAGGACCCAGTAGAGGACACTCACGCCCTGTGTGGAACAGAGAAGCCTTAATGACAAAGAAATATAAACCCTTGTTCTGTTAATCCACTGAGATTTACAGCAGCTAGAATACCCTCTCTAGTAACTCTGGATTCATGCCTTTCATATTCGGAAAGGGCAAGATAAAAGGTAAACAAAAGAAATAAGTAAATTATATACCATGCTTTATGAAATCCAAAACACAATTGATTACAAATGCTGACAGAACTGAAGCTCCCAATTAAATGATCTGTTACTGATTAAGCAATATTTAAATTTTATTTAGTTTTTAAAAGATTGTATGTATTTATTTACTTATGTGAGAGAGAGACAGAGAGAGCACAAGTAGGGGGAACGGCAGAGGCAGAGGGACAAGCAGACTCCCCGCTGAGTAGGGAGCCTGACATGGTGCTCGATCCTGGGACACCAGGATCATGACCTGAGCTCATCCCAGGACCCTGAGATCATGACCTGAGCCAAAGGTAGATGCTTAACTGACTGAGCCACCCAGGCACCCCAGAAATACTCACATTTTAGAGATGCTCAAGTGTATGTGTAAAATGTATTAGAGCAGATGAACTGAGTGTGTGTTGCAGTGTGGTAAGTGCTACAAGAGAGAAGTAGGGAGGGGTCCCTGGGTGGCTCCATCTGTTAAGCATCTGCCTTCCGCTCAGGTCATGATCCCAGGGCCTGGGATCGAGCCCGAGTCTGGCTCCCTGCTCCGTGGGAAGCCTGCTTCTCCCTCTCCCACTCCCCCTGCTTGTGTTCCCTCTCTCGCTATGTCTCTCTCTGTCAAATAAATAAATAAGATCTTTAAAAAAAGAGAGAGAGTAATAGGGAAAGAGGGAGCAGGATGGTCTAGGTGCAGTGGGGAGGGGTTCTAATCTTAACAGCCCATCAAGGTGCCTCAGTATGGGCAAAACCTGAGGGAAGTCTAGGATACAGCTCCATGGGCATCCGAGGGAAAACTGTCTTTGTCGTGTGTTGGCCAGTTTCCTGCAGTTATTTTCTGACCCTTCATAGAAAGATTTGCTAACCCCACTGTGCACAAGTCCTGTACTCTAGTTAGTAAACTTGTTTTTAAAATGGGTATGAGTTAATGATTCTGAAATTATGTGTATATTAGAATTAAATAAGTAAGTCAGTATGTTGTGGATAACAAAAGCTGAGTTTTTCATCGATGGAAAAGAAGTTATGAATAAGGAAATGGGGAAGGCTAGAATAAATTCTGTGACCTAGGATTGGAATTGGAGAAATCAGTAGGAACTCAAGATTTTTAATATATAAATATAGGTAGGTATAAATAAGCATAGCATGGTGTTTAAGGTGGTGTTTAAGGATGCTCACTACATTTTAAAAATATTTACTACTGAGTTGCAGGATTTGGAGTGTTAATACTTTTGTCTTTTTACATATATATGTATGCATTCCCACATACAAATATATGGCTTTTTACATATATATGATTAAGTTTCATTTTATAGAAACAGTAAAGGCAGTTAAAAATTTACAACTGTAATTTAAAATGGGAAGATGGGGGCGCCTGGGTGGCTCAGTCGGTTAAGCGTCTGCCTTCGGCTCAGGTCATAATCCCAGGGTCCTATATTTAAAAAAAATCATTAACACCTTGAAACAAAAGAGGATGATATGGAAGATGAAAGCCACAGTTCCAAACTACCAGAGAGCTTCAAAGCATGGCCGTGGCCCCAAGTGTGTTTTCAATGTAAGCAGGCTGACACAGGTGGGTCCCCCCCACCCCCCAAAAAATGACCAAGTCAATAACAGGGATACTGAGTAGGGGCAGCTAGAAGGAACTGTGCTCAGGATTTCCTAACCACCCTGCCCACACCCTTAGACTGGTATTAGGCAACAAGTGAGTTTCTTTTCAGGTAGAATGAGCATGGACATCTGATCAGAGGAGGATGGTGTCATCTTGGGCAGTTGATGACATTCAGGAGGATACTGAGACGGCTGGGCTATTCGTGATATTTCTTTTGCTTTCTTAACTTTTACTTTTTTATTAAGCTCCGCGACCCTGTTTTATGCTTGTGGTTTTCCTCAAATGCCAAAAGATTCTTGGCTGTCCTTATTTGCAATTCACTGTTAGTCTTCCTGTGACACTCACAGAGAGTGGTGACCTGAGGGGGCAGCAACTGACTCCCTGGGAGTACCCCTTGGGACCAAAGTGGGAAAAAGAAAAAGGCCAAAGGTGAGAAAGAGGACTCAATATAAGTTTCACCAGTAAACAGCTTAGTAATTTAAAGTTCTTTCTGCTGTAAGTCTAAATTGTTCCGGTAGTAAGGACAGATGAAGACATCACTGGACTCAGTTTTCAGGAATGGGCAGGGCTGAGACCAGCAAAGGAAGCATAGTCTGAGAGCCAAGGACTCTCCTTCCGCATAGTATAGCTTTCACTCTCTCTAAGAGCAAATACACAATGCTGTAATAATAATTGATGATCTGGGCATGATATACCCAGGGCGACAGAACTACCAATTTGTACCCGCTGATCTATGCTTTCTTTAAAAAAAGGTGCAGTATATCACACAAAGGAACAGACAAAGTAATTGGCTTTATTATTTTTCACAACCTGGCTTCACCTCCATTCTCCAGTGTGAAGCGGATTGAAAGACAGGAATATTAAATCAGCTATATTTTTTCTCTTGTCAGTCCTCAATCTTCCAAAAAATATACTCAAATTTCAGCTGTTCACTCCTTCCAAATAACTTAATTTGAAGAAACAGAGAATAGCTAAGAGATTTAAAAACAAATGGATATCCTGAAAAGTCTTACAATATGTGTGCCAGGGTGCATAATGTTGTTAAGAACCACCGAGGTATCATGGCCGGGTATGGCAGGGTTAACTGCAGTGGTGTACCAGTAAGCTGGGAGGGCTTTGACTTGGAACTAGACTTGCCTGCTATGGTGGTATTGGTGTGGGAGGTTCAGCTGCAGCTGTTCTTGATGGGAGGCTATCCAGGAGGGCAGGTGGAACATGGGTTCCAGCAAGTGGAGTGTGATTAGGAAACTGGTGGGAGGCTAGGTGAACAGTTGGCCTCAGAGAAGTCCAAACAGGCGGAAAGATGGAATACAGCTAGGACCAGGGATAGAGATCCGGGCAGGAAGGCAATGTTAGTGGCACCTGTCGGTGGACAACAGTACCCTGCTCAGGTACAGGGTCTGTGTCAGGACTAAGACTCCTTATCTTTCTACGGTCAATGGGAGCAAAACAGCACCTCTGGTCTAAAATGACTGTGCAGGGGCGCCTGGGTGGCTCAGTCGGTTAAGCGTCTGCCTTCGGCTCAGGTCATGATCCCAGGGTCCTGGGATCAAGCCCTGCATCGGGCTCCCTGCTAAGCGGGGAGCCTGCTTCTCCCTCTGCCTGCCACTCCCCCTGCTTGTGTTCCCTCTCTCGCCGTGTCTCTCTTGGTCAAATAAATAAATAAAATCTTTAAAAAAAATAAAATTACTGTGCAGAGTGCTATCTAGATCTGTTCAAGTTCCATATTAAAGAGAGTGAGAATAGCTGAGAATTAATAGATAACTTGAACGAAGGGTATAGTAAATATCTATAAATTATTAGGTGTTAGGTACATTTTTGTTTTCTTTGTTTTGTTTTGTTTCCTGACTTTCTTACCCCAATGTTAGCATACAAGGTTAAAGGCCAAGCACAATTTCAGAAAAGAAAAGCATCTCCTTTCGGGCGCCTGGGTGGCTCGGTTGGTTAAGCGACTGCCTTCGGCTCAGGTCATGATCCTGGAGTCCCGGGATCGAGTCCTGCATCAGGCTCCCTGCTCGGCAGGGAGTCTGCTTCTCCCTCTCCCACTCCCCGTTTGTGTTCCCTCTCTCGCTGTGTCTTTCTCTGTCAAATAAATAAATAAAATATTAAAAAAAAAAAAAAGAACAAGAAAAGCATCTCCTTTCATATAAAATGGTATCCTTGAGGTCCAAGTAGTCCAGCTACCAGAGTTATAATGAAATACGGCCACAGCAGATCCGTGGAGAGAGCCTTGACAAGGAAGCCAGGGAAAGGGGGAAAAAGGTCTGTTTCGATTTGGTGCTGAGCATGGGCTGGTATTGGCTCTATGATAAGGTTATGAGGTTGTAACACCATACTGTGGACTTTGATGTGACCTCTTTGTACCCACAGGCTAATGAGACCTGTGATGTTCAACACACACACGCACACATACAATTACTCACACACATTTTTTTCTGTCTTGTCTTAACAGTATGTTTTTAGCACTTTCTCACATCACTAAATATACTTTTCAAATGCATAATTTTATCAGGGTAGAATAGTCCATCATATGGTTGCAGTTATTTTTTATTACAAAAAAAAACCTCTCATGGCATTTTTTGCAAGAGTTGATAAGTAACTATGTGATGATATTACCCCTTGCATATAAATCAATGACCACATTTCCATTTCCCAGAATGAGGGTTACTTTCCATTTCCCACATGGAAATAAACTCCTTTAATATTGCTATATATATGAATGGTTGCTATATACTGCCCATTTGCTTTCCAGATAGGTTATGCCAGTTGGTATTCCTACCACTGACCTAGAGGACAATAAATTTTCAATAGGGTTTCAGGGAAACAGGGTCCCTGGGCTGCTCAGCAGTGAGGTGGAAGGATATTTAGGCTGAAATAATTTCAGTTACGAGTTTGACACCTTGGCTCAAGATTACAGTTGAGGCATTGCTAAGAAAGTCTCCATATCCATAACCAGAATAGCTCTCCCTAGATTAGGCTGAAAGGGGGTCAGAGCATCTGCATCTTGAGCAGGGCCAATTTTTAAAAGAATTTAGAGTTTTGTTTGTTTTGCATTCCCAGTGGTAGTAATCCAAATTTACATATTGGTAACAGAATGTTCCTATGAACCTCTCTAGCACTTGTTCCTATTAATGCTCTGCAAAGGGAGGAAATAGGGACTATCAGACAGCATCCAGGAGGCAAGCCTTTCCAGACATCAGATGGGAAACAAAATAATCTGGATACCCACATATTCATATAGTTCCCCTATTAAAGAAGATCATGGCATTAGTAATCTCATGCTGGGATGTATGGAGTGTACAGGGCACATGAGGTTTTTGAACAACAATGTTGGCTCCAGTCCTGGTTACACACCCTTCCATCTGCATGACCTTGGGCAAATCACTTCTCTCTGAGACACAGACTTCTCTCATTCTAATAGTGACAATTTCTTTCTTTCTTTTTACTTTTTTAGAGGCAGGGAGGGGCAGAGGAAGAGGGAGAGAGAATCTTAAGCAGGGTCCATGCTCAGCGTGGAGCCAGACACAGGACTGGATCTCACAACCCTGAAATGATGACCTGAGCCAAAATCAAGAGTGAAATGCTTAACCAACTGAGCCACCTAGGGGCCCCTAATAGTGATTATTTCTTAATAGAGTTACATAAGGTATGCTACAAAAAAGAATCCTGCATTCTTTAAGATGCTATATACATAAAGATGTCTTCCATTATTATTTCTAATTACGTCATTATCTGGACAGTGATCTGGAGAGCTGGTTCACTTCAAATGGCAGTGGATTCTTTTTGGTTATGTTTTTCCTTATAGGCTATGGGTCAGCAGTCTTGAGTTCAGATCTGCCTTCTGTGAGTTAAATAACCTCTTGCTTACCTAAAATATTGTTGAATCCCTTGGCTCAGGGCTGCTTAGGGGGCCCTGGCGAAGTCAGTTAAGACATAATGCTTGGATCTAATGTCTTCATGACCTCATGATCTTGGTAAGGACCAATTTATCTCAGTAACCAGGTTAACTAAGCACACAGCTTACGGCAAAGTTAGCAACCTCCAGATCTCTCAGGGAAGGGGCAGGGATATAAATGTAAGTCTCAGGCTAGATGTAAGACAATAAAGTAAGCGTAGGTCCTCTGGCTAACATAAAGGCATTCAAATTCTATTTATTTACAAAACTCTTCCAGTCAAACACAGTATGTCAGCATTTGCAACTCCTGACTGAGATTTGATACAAATATGCATTTCTTTTTTTATAGTCTTGTTCTGACTTTTCCTGTCCTCTAATTTGAATTGTATCATAGCTTTAGGTATCCAACCTTCACATGACAGTTTGCCCAAATAAGTCCCTTCAACTCTGTTTACGTGGTAGGAATTGCTTTAATTTCTATGACAGCGGGAACAAGTAGGCACAAACACATTTTGAACCAGAATATAGCTTCAAATGAGGTCATGCAATTACAACAGATCCTCATGTACATTATCTCTTTTAAGGCTCATAACCACCTATAGATAGATAATATTATATTCGTAGGTGACGAAACTACCTGGAATAAATAAAAAGACTAACTATCTAACATGGAGCCAAGCAATGATTTTAACTCATAACATCTAGCTCCAAATTTTGTACTCCTTCTATACTGTCATGTTGTCAGTGATCTATGCATCTTGAAGTCTAGGTCACAAATATGTTTAGATTTATTCTGTGATTTCCACTAAAAGTAAATATTGAGGCACTGTCTAAAGGGGAAAAATACTTTGTTAATTATTTTGGTTAAAGCCTAATATCCTAGACCTAGTGGTTTTCTACATTGTTTTGGATAGCCATAGTGCCATTAGATGTTAATGTAAATTACAAGAGAATTGGGTCTGTAGACGAAGAAGTTTAAGAAATCTGAGTGTTGATAGAAAGTTGAACAGTTTCTTACTATAGAATTATTCTGAGTTTCTAATATTTTAATGTGATTTATGGCTCTCCAAAGAATAGAGGTTCTAGTTTCTGCCTCATCTTCAACTCAAAAACAAGTCATGTAATAAAATTGGGAAAATACCATGTTAACTATTAATCCCACCTTTAATTTGATCAAAGCTCACCATGGGGTAATATGGAACTTGGCTTTCTGATATGAAATGCAAGCACATTTGTGGGTTTGTAGATGAGGGACTTGGTTTTATTTCTGGCCAAGTACCTTCACTTGTGCACCCACAGGTGAATCTCTCATTGGTTAGACATACTGATAACCTGTTACCAATAACTGGCACAAACTTGTAGACAAATCAACCAAAATGCAGCTTTTGACTAGCTTTGAAATTAAGATAATTTATTAACTCGTAAGAAGTCTAGTCTGCCAAAGTTATTAATTGACATACATAAACACACACATGCACACACGTCTTAAGGAATCTAAATGTATTAATCTCTAGGTTATTCCCTAAACTGCAAAATATTATCCAAACCAGTTCCTCTTATCCATCTACCAGACATGTCTTCCAGCATCTGTTTCTCTACTTTTCAAACCATGACTCTAATGGTTCCCTAGTCCTTACCACATCAACACTGGGTCCTTTAACTTGGTTTTAAGGCTCACCTTAATTGGACTCCACTTCAGCTGCTCAGCTTTAAAATCTACTATGTCTCAAAATATCTAACCGGTCAGGGTGGTCTCAATGCTAGGCATCTTTAAGGTTTTGATTATATTCTTCCCCAACCTGGGATCCAATGTCTTCTTCTCTCTGATCATACAAATCCCAAATGAAACTCACTTCTTAGAGAAAACCATCTCTGACTAATTCAGCCCTAGTTTGGCAGATAAGAAAATGGTGATTCAAGTAAGTTCAATGATTTGTTCAAGGTCAGAGACCTGACATATGGGGAAGGAAGGGTGCAGAGCTCCAAAATCCTGCTCTATCCCTCTGGACTGCACTTCTATTAGGTCCACCTTTTAAAAAGTCACTAGAGTTGTAGTGAGTGAAAACTATGTAAGACTTTCTAGTCACCAAGGCCATCAAAGAACTGTATATCAAAGGCAAGGAAAAAACTGGAGTCTGAAATCCTATTATCAAGGAAATCATGAACACATGCTTAAAACACAAAACTCTGCAGCACACATCCTCGAACTTAAAAAAAAAAAAGCCTTATAAAATTTACTTTAAAAATGTCATTTTCTCTGTAGAACTATACCTGAAGGCAAATTTTCATCTACAGGGGGAACTATTTATCAAATGTATTCCTTGTCATGTTTTACAAAGTGTTAATGCCTTTCACTTCCCATCAAATACTCAGCACAGCAGCTGTAGGGCTCTCATCTGAAGAGACAGAAAAGGACCTGGGTTATTCTGGCATCTGATTTAATTTTATTCCTTTGCCAGTTAAATTTTGCATCTGTTTTTCCCTTAGATAACTGCTCACAATCTTATTTTCCAGCCTCCTACAAGTTTTCATGATTTGTCAAATTCAAATTCAGTCAAGTGAAAAATCTTACCTGTGATTAAAAAAAAAATGGAGTGATGGCAAAATTCAAACAAATGTCTGTGACTCATATTAGAATATTCACATTGGTATAATTGCATGAGTTATAGTAAGGTCCTGAAAGCCGGATGAGAAAAACCCATGCAGTTCCTCTAAAGACAGGAAAAGAGAGTACCCAAGAAGGCAGCTGAGCTACAGCCACTCTACCAGCCGTGGGACCTAGGGCATGTGACTTAATCTTTGGCTTGTTTCCCAATCCTTAAAATGGATTTAAGATGGAACTGACATCTAAGAAGCTTCTTGCTGAATTCTTCTCTCATCCTATGATTAGGCAAGGGCAGTAGTAAACAATGTCAGAAAACACCAATGCGTATGTATCTCTCACTTGCTTCTGGATTTCTGGATGGATGATGAACTTTGTACATTCCTGGTAGGATTTTTTTCATAATCAAATACATTTCATAAAAACTTCCTTCTTAAATGTTATATTTGCACTGGCCAAGGTTCTAGCTAGACTGATCGCTCTCATGGCTGTACCAATCATCCTGGCCAACTGTGGTTGGCATAGGAACAGCTTATGTAGAAGATAGACAGCTTTCTCTTTATCAAGGGAATACAGAGTCCCAGGGAACACTCTTTTAGAGGGGGGGCAAGAAGGTGCTCTTCATCTGTGCAACAGAATCTAAAACACCCTTTAAAAAACTCATGCAAAGAATTTTAAAAAGCTCAAAGAAAACATGTGAAAATATTAATAGTGGTTGTCACTGCATGGTGACACTATTGGGAATATACTGAGTTTATAATGACATATTTAAATTCAGTGAAACAAAGGGGCTCCCATAAAATGACTTTTAATATGAAAATATGAACTACTTTATTTTTGATTTATCTTGTTAAAATTGACTCTTGGAAATATTTTGCTATTTGAACCTATTATATCTCTGCTTCAAGTGAATTAACTATTGTTTTGGTTTCAGGGCAAGGTCAAATTGATTTATGAAAGCTATTTTGAAATTTTGCTTTTAAATCTTTCAACGCATTAAAAATAGCAGAATTATCACAGATACAGAAAATTAGTTACTATTAAAATTTTAAATCCACATTCTGTTTCTCTTACGTTGGGCAGTGGGTATATGGATGCTCATTTTAACAGTGGGTATATGGATGTTCCTTATGCCTTTTGTATGTCAAAATAATAAATATTTTGGAGAAATACATTTAAAATAAAATAAAATCTACATTCCGCTTCAAAACAAGGATTTCCCTTCATTTCTGCAATCACTGAAATACCTTACAGGGTCCTACCCTTGGGTTATTCCTCCAGCTGGAGCTGAAAGATGAGCTTGGCCCATGTTGCCCAAGTAGTCCTGGGATACTCTGCCTTCTCAGGAATTGCTCAGGGCCAGGTCTTCACTTAGTATGAGAAAGACTTGCTTCTGACTCCTGACGCTTTACTGTCTGCAACCAAGTGAAAGGTAAGGCATATTCATCTTTGTGGTGCTTTCTAATACCTAGATGTTGACACAACTTGGTGGAAAGGCCTGCATGCCCTTTTTCATGCCTGTCCCCACTCACAAATGTCTTAACAGAAACTCACACACATTTTAAATTAACAGCATGAAGCCACATTGAAAAACACTCAAGCAGCTTGTTGCAAGAAGCTTGTCCCAGGGCTGGGAGTTGTCAGGTTCAGATCCTAGGTGAAGTCTTGCTGCTAATTCACCTACAATCTAGGGCCAGTCAGCCCTCCTTTGAGACTCAGTTTCCTTTTACATTAAGAGAGAGTGCAGACTAGCTGATGGCAGTATCCTTCATATCAAACTATGATTATGAGTTCCTAAGACCTGATGAAACTTAGAATTTAAAAATTTAATTTAAATATATAAATGCAAAAATATTCAATTCCAGTAAACTGCTGAACAAATTCTGCCCTCTCTTATCCTTTTCCCTTTAGACTTTCTGAGCATAAAGCTTATTCTATGATTCAATACAATAATCTAAAATGTCTCCAAAGTGGCAATCAAGCTGCAAACATCTAGACCACATAATATATGCTGAAAATACTAATTGGATTTTCTTTTTAAAAAAATAAGCAGAAATCCACTCCATATTGCACATTAGCATATAATACATAGGAAGTAAGCATTTTTACAGCCTGGATCAAACATAATTGTATTTATTTCACATATAATAGGCCCATCTTTATAACATTTAATTATATGTTACATGGATATATAACTTGATCCAATGACATGTTTTGAATATTAACTTGCCTGCACTTTGGTTTCTGTGATTGAAAATTTCTTCTTTGGAGTAATGTAATCTTTGGAGCAAAGTAGGTACTATAGACTGAATGTTTGTATCCCCCTAAAATTCATATGTTAAATCCTAACACCTAAGGCAATGGTATTAAAAGATGTGGCCTTAAAAGGTGCTTAGCCCATGAGGGCAGAACCCTCATAAGTGGGATTCCTGCCCATATAAAAGATACATCAGAGAATCCCCTTGCTCCTAGTGCCATGTGAGAACACAAAGAAAAGAAGACTGTCTTTGAGCTAGGAAGCTGGTTCTCATCAGACACCAAATCTGCTGATGCCTTGATCTTGGACTTCCCAGCTTCTGGAACTGTAAGAAACAAATCTTTGTTTATAAGCCACCAGTCTGTGGTATTTTTGTTAGAGCACCCTGAATGGACTGAGACAAGGGAGAATGAAGAAGTCTTCCCTTGCCAGTCTTATTAGGAGCTTCTACAGCCCTGTCTCCCCCTTGGGGGGGATGTCTGTTCTTAGAAACCTGCCTGGGACAGCTATGTTCCTAGGTTCCATGATTTCCCCAATCATCATATTTTATTTTCACGTTTATGAGTTAACTACTTGATTCCTGGGAAACAAACTTGAGGTTTGCAGAGGATTTCCTGGGGAATGCACTTGGGAACAATACTGAAAGAAATGGGGCAAGCAGAACTGCACCGAGGCACGAAATGGATCACAGATTCATTGTTCTACAATTCCTTAGTTGCGTATGAGATGATTTAGTCTTAACGTGGGGGACATGATGGTGCCCGTACTGTCCACTTTCTGCTCTGTCAGCGACGCAAGTCCAAGGAACAATCTAGTGTGTTCACCACAACATTCTGGTGTTTAGTGCTTGGTGAAATACGTTAAATGAGTGAATGATACTTCTTTGGTTTGCTCCCACGTCAGGATCCCATATCCTTGTCCTGAAAACCTACCCCTGCTATATTCCAAGAGTTTCTCTAAGCCTCACGAACCTCTGCCTTTGTTTCAGAAAGGCCAGACCACACGGATGCTCACTTCTTCATGTCAGTGCCTTTACCTCTGCAAACCTACCTTCAGGTACCAGGCTTCAGGTACCAGAGGACCTCTATTTGTTCTTATCCCCCAGTCCACAGCTGGGATTACTCTAAGGAAGCTTTTACTATTCATGGCTCTCAGAGGATAGAAATATATCAGAGTGACAGTTTATTATGTAAATCTAAGGTTCAGAAGGGTGAGCACAAACAAATATTCAGAGGATCTCTCTGGCAAGGGAGGAAAAGTAAAGGGGGCACTAATATTCACAAGGTTCACACTATGTCCCAAGTGTACTGAGCCCTTAAGTTGCCCAGCCCGCCTGACAGCCCGACTATACAGTTGAAAGTATTGAGCATCAGGGAGATTAAATGGCTTATTCAACTTTCCATGGCTATTATGAAGCCTAGGGACATAGAGCAAAAGAAAGAGGCCTTGGGAGCCACTGAGGCTAGGCTGGGGTTTGCAGGGAAACAGATTCCAAAAACGAACTGTGGTCAAATTCCAGTTATCTTGGTTCCCTGTGGCCCAGAATCTTTTTTTTTTCTTCCCCCAGAATCCTAATCAAGCTATCCAGACCCCAGGTAAGGTTAGTGAGGGGACAGTTGGAACTGACTTGCACAAACCCAGGCTAGGCATGGCGGGGAGGCCTATAAAACACTGGCCTACTCACCACACCCCAGGCTGGACTCCACATTAAACCTCTGCTGATATAACCCAAGCACATGCTTCTCATTTCTAGAGCTGAATAGCCCATAGTCCACCTCAGCCTGCCACGGGGCACTTCCCAATCTCACCTGCAATCAGCCTACACACCAGTTCTGTAGGGCATGGTCTGACCTCATCGATTCTCTGAGAAATCCATGTGGGCACAGGGCACAGCACTGTGGTATCAGAAAACAGTTGCAAATTTGTGGCGGATCTGGGGTTTTGACCACTGGCTTCATGCCTCCAGTCTCTGGTATTGAGCCTGATCGGTCCACTCATCAAGTACAGCTTTCCCTGTTCCTGAGCCCACCCCACTTTGGATATGCTAGCTTTCCAGAGCTGTGCCCTGGGTCCGTTTGGATTTAGACTTCTGGACTAAGGCTGGATATAGGGGCTTGGGGTGCTGAATCATGGTCCCTTGTCATTCCTGGGCATGTCCTGGGGTCTTTCCATTTTAAGTCCAGACTGTTTTGGTCTCGGTGAGGGAGAGATGTTTCTACCAGTTTCTACCAGTTCTGTTACTTTGCATGGGATCCTGAAACCCTTTACGTTTCGTCCTGCAGATCTGACTCGTGTGTGCAGGGAAACCAAAGCCAGAGCTATGGTTCTGGGATCTCAGATCTGCCTCTCACAAGCCTTTTTGGCAAGAGGGAAAGAAAGCACCATTCATTCTTTTCACCGAGCTTCAGAAAAGCAACGGAGCAAAAAGGGAAGCAGAAGGAACTAGTATACGGTATCAGCCTTTGTATGTGTTTTTTCATATTTTAGCCTCGCAATACTGATGACTGTAAGTTATTAATGTCTTCATTTTTGAATGGGAAAACAGAGGGAAGTTAAATGACTTTTCCAGTTCTCTGCAGATATTAAATGTAGTATTGCATTTTCAGACTCTCAGACTCTCCGATTTGCATTCTGTGCACTCTGCGGGCTAGATTTCTAAACAAGCCTACATATGAGCATCACCTGTTGTGCTTACTAAGTATATAGATTTTCAGGATTATTCCTCAAAATGGATTCAGCAAGCCTTGGAGGGAGCCCGAGAATCTGTGACCTTTTTTTCAAGTTAAGTATGGGCAACACTTCACTTAAGCAGACCATGCCACTCTCCCTTACCCTCCCGGTGACAAGGCTTCATAATTCAGAAGTCGTTTCTAAATCTTGAGAACAGAGGCAAGATGATGTTGGAAATAATGTGCAGGACGAATGGGAGACATAAGAAATCAGGCCCCTTAGGAGAATCTCTCTAGCATGGAGTTAAGAGGAAACAAGGTCTTACACTTAAGGAAGGGTGGGAGGGCTGGAAAGGGGGTGGGAGGGACACAGTAGAGCAGATGGAGGACAAGAGAGGATGAAGAGGCCAGTTAGTCCATGTCTCCTTTGCTCAGGTAAGTTCTGAGCCCATTGAGACTGCGACAGTGCTTGAAATAAAACGAGGTCATGACACAAAGAATGGAAAAGGAATAAGAAAAAAAAAATGTCTTGCCTGAATAAAACAGTCAAACTGTGGCCATTTTAAGAGTTTCTCATTTTTTGGAGGTATTAAAAAATTGCCTCTATTCTTACCATGCATTGAAAAACTGTTTTTGATATCATGGCTGCCAAGAACTAGAGCAGAACAATAGCACAAAGCTAAAGCGAAGCGAGGGAAGACTCCTCTTATTTTATCATCTTGATCTATTCTCTAATGAGAAACCAAAGAAAAAGATGAAAAGAAAGGTCATCTTTTATTTAGGAGAAAGAAATAGATGCTGATAGGTGATGTTCTGAACTACTTAACAAAATGAACTCAAATCGGGAGTCATCGGCACTCAGAAATAGCTTGTTTCTTACAATAAGTAGACAGCAGGCGACAGATAGTGAAGGATACGTAACTAATAGTCTACCTTCCCGCCTGGATGTTATTAATATAATCCAGATGTTTTAAAGAGCTTGGATTTAGTTGAAGAAGCAGTTGCAATTGATTAGGGAAAAATTCAAGAGTCACAGTCACACATGAACTTAACGTGTATATCCTGCTAGATAAGTTCTGAAGACAATCCTTTCAGGTCTTAGGCTGTAGGAAGCAGATGATATAAATCTAAGACGCATCTAAGTGATAAAATGTGTAAGGAAACTATCACGAGGCATTTGCACTCTAATTTGAGGTCAAAGCCCCAATTGCAACCACAAAGAGAAGGGAAAGGAAAGTTTATTAAGAATCTAATGTACGCCAGATACTGTGATGAATTTTATCTCATCTAGTCCTCCAAGCAATGATGAGAGACAAATATTCGCAGATGGGGCATGTAAGCCTCTGAGTTTGTACTTTGTCCTTACTGGAAAACAGTAACTGATAAATCAAGGTTCTAAGCCATTTATTTATTTGATGTTAAGTGATATCCACTCTTCAAAGAGAACCATTCCACTTGTCTCTCTGCTCTTCAAAACTCTCCTCAGTTTTAGCTGTTAGCTTTACCACTTACCTTATTACTCTCAAAACCATGCTCTAGCTAGACTGACATCCTGTGTGCATTCCTGGGACTGTCCCACCTTTGTTTACTGAATTTCTCTATCTTTCAAGGTTCAATTCTGTACATCTCTCCCCTAAACGTCCTCCCAGGGTCCTGCTGCCTTCAAGCGCCCCTTCCTCTACATCCATGGATGGACCTTTTCACTAATGACCTCATTTGCCAGTTACTGTACTTGACCTCAGCCTTAGTAATACACTTTCTATGCCACCTTCTATTTTCTAAATCTTGCCATTGCTGGGGATGCCAGCATATAATTCTAGTAACAAGGTCTTACATAACTTTTTTCCTTCCTAGATAACTCAGTAGAGAACACAGAGTAAAATGTTTTTTGTTATTTGCATAAGCAACCATAATTACAATAATTACTTTAGGATTTAAAAAATGCTTCCATCTCTGTTGTCTCACTATTTTAATATAGCACCTCATTAAATACTCATAAGAACCCTGCATAAATTATTATAGTTTAATGTAATTATTATATTATAATAGGTATTATTTCCTTCATGTTACTCTTAAGGGAACAAAGGATCAGGGAGGATATAATAGTTGGCACAAGGTCATACTGTTAGGAAATTGCACCTGTCTCTGGTGCTTCACTTAAGGTTGTCACTCAACACATGTGGATTAACCTGTAAATGAGTAAGAATTCAAATCAGGCCTTCTGACTCCAAACTTTTTACCACACCATTAAGGATGATTTATTTGACAGTGTATGCTTGTTTATGTTTTCCTCATAAAGTCTTACTCCAGTGTAGTTTACATAGCTTTGGCTTTGCAACATCTTGCAATAAATTCCAGTGAATACCAAACTAATTAGCTGAGTCAGAGAGAGATAACAATAGCTAGCTTAATTTTAACAGGACTAAATTCTCCATCAATGATAATAAAAAATTACTGGTGACTTCAAACAAGTCTGAGCTTGAAAAATTGGCAGCCTGAGTGATCCCAATTACAAAAAAATTTCTTAATTATGCTTTTAAAAACTTTTCATAAAGGTATTGCCATGGTTACTTGAGGATTAAAAAAAAGATCATGGAAATATATAGACTTTATTCAAAGTAAACTAATGACATGTGGTTAGACCATGTCAACAATGGTTTCTGTCCAAAGAAGAAAATGAATTTCAAATAAATTTGTCTGAACAATCAAGTGTATTTAACATTTAGAAAACAAAGCTGGTCTAGAGGGAGCCTGCCTTTCTAAAGGGTAGGAAGGTCAGGACAAGGCAGGATGAGATGAGGCAGAGAGTTATATAATTTTCCCTTCATCAGAATCGGAAACATTCAGATAGTCTATCCAGGCCAGGAATATACATATATATAGTTTTATATATGTTATATTTATATATATATATATATATATATATATATATATATATATATATATATAATGGCTAGAGAATATTAATTTGAAACTTTATGCAATCAAGAAAATGAGAGTCCCTATAAAATACAGCATATACATATAAATATATTTTAAAATAAAACAATTTGCATCAAGAGTTGTGTCTCAGGCTGCTCTCAGCATTCAGACCTTTCTCAAGAAGGAACTCGTGAAAAGCTGTGACCCACATGTCTAAAAGAAGATAAACTGGGCCATCCCATCTGGTTTCCTTTTCACAGGGCTCTTGTCCTACACTGTCTGCTCTCTCCTGGGAATGCACTGCCCTTCCCCAGGGCCCTTTTTACTCATCATACATACTCCTTATTCTTTTTTTTTTTAATTTTTTTAAAAGATTTTATTTATTTATTTGAGAGAGAGGATGAGATAGAGCGAGCATGAGAGGGGGGAGGGTCAGAGGGAGAAGCAGACTCCCTGCTGAGCAGGGAGCCTGATGCGGGACTCGATCCCGGGACTCCAGGATCATGACCTGAGCCGAAGGCAGTCGTTTAACCAACTGAGCTACCCAGGTGCCCCATACTCCTTACTCTTTGAATGTTAACACAGCTCTGTCCTCCTAACCTGAGCAAGCTAGGTCTGTAGTGGATCTTCCAGGGATCAGTCACGTTCTGCTTCTAGGGGAGCATGGGTGCGGGGTGCTGATGCATAAAGTGGAGCAAAGGAGAGGTACTTACAGCTGTTCAAAGGGGAAGTCTGTTTACAGTGGAAGTTCTGGGGAAACAGCCCTCTGGATGGAAGGTACACTGAACTTCTGGTGCATCTCCTGGCACTCCTTCTTAGCAAGAGCAGGTCTATTCATCTCAGCTTAATTCATTTTCATCCAGTGTTGTGGGGCATAAATCTTCATTCCTCCCAGGATGAAGTTAAGGGCTCAGGTTTCAATGAATCAAACTGGGGCCAATTGGAGCACAATATGCCAAAGCAGAGGTAATAGAAGGGGGGAAGAAAAAGTCTATGGAAAAGAAGGAAGCAAAAAGTTCCAAAGACTTCTAGGATCCAGGAGGGGTTATTACTTGGAAAGCCATTGATAGAATTGTTAAATTAAAAGGGAAGAGACAAAAGCACAATACAAGACCCAAAGCTGGGGGGATCTTTTCACTGGTACAGAAAAAGGTAGAACATTTGGTATTTAAAACCAAATCTGAAATCGGAGGCGGAGACGAACCATGAGAGACGATGGACTCTGAAAAACAAACTGAGGGTTCTAGAGGGGAGGGGGGTGGGAGGATGGGTTAGCCTGGTGATGGGTATTGAGGAGGGCACGTTCTGCATGGAGCACTGGGTGTTATGCACAAACAATGAATCATGGAACAATACATAAAAACTAATGATGTAATATATGGTGATTAACATAATAAAATAAAAAATAAATAAAACCAAATCTGATACAGTTCCTTCCACTCCATAAAAACAACAATTTTCATTCAGGAAAATATTTTACTTTCTAGTAGAGGGGGGTCTTCATTTGTGAAACTAGACAGTCTGCCTTACAAAGTGGGACACTGTCCCTTCTCAGGGCTGGTCTGGGAGAATAGGACCACACTGAAGAGATTACATTTATCTACATGTTAAAGTAAGAAGAATCCTGAGATTTCTAGGGCAAAGGGAATGAAGCTCAGATGCTCAGGGCATCAGAAAGAGAGGTAAGGGCGTTCTAGCCACATGGGGGCAGGCAGAAAGCCCAAGAGAAAAATCAGAAAGAGGGAAAATTTTGGTTGGAGGTTAGATGGTAGACACATACACATACATGAAATTAAGAAAAGGTAAAGTCTTTAATTGTAACTTTTGTTACAGTAATCTGTTATGTAAACAACCACTTCTATCTCCCCAAAACTTTGGCAAATGGTGGGGAAATCAATGAAAAGGGGCCATGCCCCACATCTGGGCCAAAAGGCAGTCATTTAAGGTAGAATGCAAGTGGTGGGGGGTGATCCTGAGTTAAACAAGATTGGAAATAAAGTAAGAAGCACCTGGGCATTTTATTGAAACAGAGGGGGAAGGCACAATTAACTTCTTCAAAATATAGCAGTTAAGAAAAAAAATCCAAAGGACAGTATGACTAAAGCCAACAACTCATTCACATAGGTTTTACAAGGTTTTTAATAAAATTAGGAGGAAAAAAATATAACCAAATGTACAATCTTAGAGCCATGACAATAAAAATTCTTATCCATAAGCAGATCAATACGGTGGGTTTGGTCTTTTACTCCAGCACTCATTAGCCCTGTGATTTGCAGATGCTTATATGACCTTTCCGTGGCTCATTACTTCTCTCTAAAATGGGTAAAGGCATAAACTCCACATCACAGAGTTGCAAGGATTCTAGGAGGCCGCCCATGTAGAGTGATTAACAGACAGCCAACCATGATACTGCTCCTACATAATCACTGTGATCTAAACAGGCTTATTGCTAAGAATGATGTGAAATGATATATAAGATACTGCTTTGTAAAGTTTAAGGGGAATATACTTGTGTTACTGTGGGTCATTATGAAATAAAAATTTTAAAATGAAAAAAAATACTAAAATTTTGGTCCTAAAACTCAGAAGATAATTCTGTCTCAGCCTTTTGCAGGGTGAAATGTTTCCTCAGGGGTCAGAAGCAGCCCCAGCCCATTGACTTTGGTGGCATCATGGGAGAACAAGAAAGCACTGAAGTATGTAGCACAAAGGTCAAGAAATTTCCAACCTGGCTTCTCAGTCCTCCTCATTAGGAATTTTCTTGAAGGAGAAGCCCCATGTGGCCTCTAGGTTTTTAGAATGTACATTACTATTTACTAATAATCATAGTAATTACTATTATTTATAAAGTTAATCCTGGACAAATACTTTGCCACTTCTACTCTTTAATATATTAATGATCAGGGGAGGGGGTGGGAGGATGGGTTAGCCTGGTGATGGGTATTAAAGAGGGCACGTTCTGCATGGAGCACTGGGTGTTATACGCAAACAATGAATCATGGAACACTACATCAAAAACTAATGATGTAATGTATGGTGATTAACATAACATAATAATAAAAAAATAAATGAAGAATATATTAATGATCATTTTATTCATTATCCTGTATTTCAGTATAATTATAATTCATAATACTCTGTGACTTAGTATGTTTGTCAAAGTTTATCCAATGAAAAGACCAATTTTAAAGCTACATATTGATATAATTGAAAACCACTTGGCTATAAGTGCTTGGAATGAAAGGCTTTCATCCGCTACAACTGAATTACACTACAATTACATCAAAGGAGATAAGACTGTATAGAGGATAGTGAACAATGATTTGCCATGAAAAGAAGAGCATTCCTAGGAGTAAACCATGCCACCTGCACAGAGTACCAGCTTCTTCTTCTAGGTGGCAGACCTGGGACTGGGGAGTCCCTCACTGGGCCAGCTGCCTTTTCCCACCTCCCTCGAAAGCTCTGTTCTTCCATCACAATCTGTGTGTATGTACATTTCATGTCATGTTTCAGACACAGCTCTGAGTTCCACTGTCCAAAGTTGCTGTAAAAATTAAACTTTGGTTTGGAAAAGATTGCTGTAATATAGAATCTCTAAATGGGATTTGTTAGTGATTTCTATGACTCTCGTCACAAAAGTGCTCAATGTGATCAGATCTAGGAGGCAAGAGAATGGATTTAAATGAGATTATGCCACAAGAAATAACAGATGTAATTGACAAACACTTTCAGAGCATAGACTGGATAATACAAATAAATGTCTTTGCTCTCAAGATTATCATGCTATGGAGGAAAGGTCTCATAAGGAAGCAACTCTAAAACTATAATGCAATGTGCTGAAGGTTGTAAAAGGGATATGAATAATGGACCTTGTGTTCTTATTTATTAACCTCTGTAAATTGACTAACCCATGGAACAACTTACACATTTCAGATCTAGGAGTTTATTCCGTAGTCTGCCTTTAGTGCATGAACACAGGTTTGAGTGACTGGTGCTTGCTGATAAATTTCTAGAGTCTTTGCAGGACTAAAAGTGTCTTTCTATTGCATTATATTTGAGGACAACATGTCAAGATGTAAAATCTTGGTTTACATTTGAATTTTCTGATGGTTTTATAAGTGTTTATTTATTGCTTTCTTGTTTTGACTGTTGCAGAGGAGAAATTCAAATCTAGTCTTGTTTCTCTTCATTGAAAATGAACAATTCTTATAGTTAGCAGCATTAAGCTACTTATTTTTGCTTTGAGGTTTAAAAACTTATCAGGGAATGCCTGTATATTAGTTTCTACTTAGTAATTTTACCTGCATATAGTAAGCCTTCTTGCCCTTAAAAGTCTTTATAGTTGGAAGATTTTCTTTTGTTAAATAATTACTGATTTTAATCATTCGCCTCTTCCTGGGTAGGCTTGCCCAGAATTTCTATTACCTGAGTTTGGTGTCGTTCACGTACTCTTATGTTCACTTTATCTTCTGAGACATCCTGAGTATGTTTTTTAAATTCATCTTGTGGTTCTCTGATTTGATTTTTAGCAATGTTGGTTCTGCTTTTTCCCCTATACAATAAGGATCTTATTTTTATTTTGCCCACATTTTACTATAGCTTTAAGCACTATCAGTGATGTTTCATCTAATGTAAGATTAAAAGAAAAATATCTCATCCTAACATTTTATTTTATTTCATATAAAATATATATTTCAAAGTAGACTTTATTCTGAACTCCAGCAGCTTCATCATCTAGTTTGTTCCAATAATTTGTCTAAAAAAAAAAAAAAACCTTGCCTTTAAATGTGGGTTGATTGGGGCGCCTGGGTGGCTCAGTCGGTTAAGCGGCTGCCTTCGGCTCAGGTCATGATCCCGGGTTCCTGGGATCGAGCCCCACGTCGGGCTCCCTGCTCAGTGGAGGGTCTGCTTCTCCCTCTCCCTCTGCCTGCCTCTCTGCCTACTTGTGCTCTCTCTCTATCTCTCTGTCAAATAAATAAATAAAATCTTTAAAAAATAAAATAAAATAAATGTGGGTTGATAATATTTAGTATTTTGGTCAGAAGTCTATGTGCTTTGCTTTTCAAAGTGTACAGGTCCCAGGGATATCAACATCAACTGGGAGCTTGTAAGAAATGCAAAATCTTAGGCCACTCACCCAGCCCTACTGAATCAGAATCCACAAAATCGCCAGGTAATGCATATTCACCTTACATATTTGAGAAAAGCCTGGTCTAGAGTAGCCATGTACTTGGTTGTTGGGGGTCATCTAAGCCAACTGCGGTATCAGAATAGATGCCAACCCCTAAGCCAGGTGACAGTTTTTAAAGTTTCTGTGTCTAAGGTGTGAATTGGGGGAAACGTACTTGTCAATGGGACCAAAGACTAGGCAAACTCCAGCCCAGACGTTGTTTTACATGCTTCTTGAATCATCTACCATGGTTTTCTTCTCTAAGGCACGGATGAAGACAGACAAGGCAATCTAACTGTGAACATGCCAAAGGCAGCCCAGTGGGAGACTGCCAGTTAATTCAGCCCTACAGCACAGGGAGGAGGGGGCTGCACAGGAAGGGCTTGCCTCAGTCTAGGCAGATGCTGAGATGCAGGCCAATTAACTTTCACAGTTTTATTTTGTTTTATCTCTAAAAGTTCAGTTAATTCAGAGGTCATTGCTTTTACTGTCAGTGTGAAATAAAGATGATGGATGGGCTTACCCAGCTATGCGCAGGCCAGACTGGGGTATGCACAATAGTTCCTTCTGCTTGTCATTTTCATTCTTAAATTGTTTTATAAATACTACGGTGACATCTGATAAGAAGATGGCTCTAAGCCCAATGGTTCCTTCTGCCACCTCCTCAGAATTCTGCCATTGTAGGAAAAGCAAAAACTTGTCAGAATTCCAAAACGTTATGTCGACACAAGCCTCTCTTTTTAAAAAGAGAATACATTTCATAGGTATATATACAGTTGATCCTTGAGCAACACGGGTTTGAACTGCCCAGGTCCACTTATATGCAGATATTTTTTTTCTTTAAAGAGTTGATAGCAAAAGCCACAAGGCATTTATTTACAACTTCCCACCACAGTCTCCATGGGACCAAATCAAAAGCTACTGGTACCCAGTCACGCCTTCTGCCTTTTGAGTATCCTGGGAAGACCGCCAAGGCAGTCAACATCCCCCAGGGATGCTGGGACCAGGCAGCGCAAGAGATGCCCTGTGTGACAACAGGGTAGTCAAGTGTCACTCCCAGGGCTGGTGGGTAGGAGGCTGGGCTGAAGCAAAGGAAGGTCCCTACCGAGACGGAAGGGACCATGCTGCAGCGAGCCCTGCGCCCCTGTCCTCCAAATCCTCCCCACCAGGCTCCAGGGCTGTGCCATGGTAGCTGGAGGCCTTGGGGTCCTCCTGGGCTGGGTGCAGACTATTCCCCACAGCGTGACTCAGGCCCCATGGCTTCCCAGAGGCCCGCACACTCACATGGGGCTGCAGCTGCCCTTGGCCTAGTGGTGCACCTCTGGACAGATGGGGCAGCTGTACTACGTCTCTTGCCACCCGAGGTCTGTCCAGAGACTGCTGCTGCTGAGCCAAGGCCACCAGGCTATAGAACATGGCTCTCCCGGGGCCAGGCCAGCCACCACCACCCCTGTCCCAGCCAGTGGCCAATCTATAAGCAGACTTTTTTCAATAAATATACGTACAGTACCGTAAATACGTTTTCTCTTCCTATTTTCTTTTTTTTATTTTTAAAGATTTTATTTATTCATGAGAGAGAGAGAGAGAGAGAGAGGCAGAGGGAGAAGCAGGCTCCCAAGGAGCAGGGAGCCCGACGTGGGACTCGATCCCAGGACGCTGGGATCATGACCTGAGCCGAAGGCAGATGCTTAACCATCTGAGCCACCCAGGCACCCCCTTGCTATTTTCTTAATAACATTTTCTTTTCTCCAGCTTACTTTATTGTCAGAATACAGTATATAATATATATGACATAAAAAAAATATGTGTTATTCAACAGTTTATGTTACCTATAAAGCTTCTGTCAATAGAGGGCAAATTAGTTACTAAGTTTTTGAGGAATCAAAAGTTAGAGGTGGATTTTTGACTGCATGGGTGTTGGCACCCCTAACTCCCTAATTGTTCAAGGGTCGACTGCAATTACTTTCTGCCCATTTGTTTGCTCAATGACTATGATGATTTAAGAGACGCAGGCATAGGTTCTGGGCATACGGCAGTAAACAAAGAGAGGAAGCTTCTTCGCTCACAAAGCTTATAATCTAGTGAAAATATACAGACACTACAAAAATAATCAGGCAAAGATGGTAATAAATCACAAGGAACTAGAGACTGCCAGGTATTTGTATGCATCTAAGCTCAGGGGAATGATATTGCTATTTTGTAAAGGATATATTTGAAGGAGCCCACATTTATAAAAGTGAATTTCAGCAGGTTTGAAGGAAGTGAAAATGTCTAAAGGAAAAGCAATGCAAGCAGAGGATGCTCAAGGACACCACTTCATGATAGGGCAATAGGGTATTTCATTTTATTTTATTATTTTTTTAAAAATTTTTATTTATTTATTTGACAGAGAGAGACACAGTGAAAGAGGGAACACAAGCAGGGGGAGAGGGAGAGGGAGAAGCAGGCTCTCCGCTGAGCAGGGAGCCTGATGTGGGACTCGATTCCGGGACTCCAGGATCATGACCTGAGCCGAAGGCAGTCGCTTAACCAACTGAGCCACCCAGGCGCCCCACGTTTATTTATTTATTTTTTTGAAGATTTTTTTTTGTTATGTTAATCCCCATATATTACATCATTAGTTTTAGATGTAGTGTTCCATGATTCATTGTTTGTGCGTAACACCCAGTGCTCCATGCAGAATGTGCCCTCTTTAATACCCATCACCAGGCTAACCCATCCTCCCACCCCCCTCCCCTCTAGAACCCTCAGTCTGTTTTTCAGAGTCCATTGTCTCTCATGGTTCATCTACCCCTCCATTTTCCCCCCCTTCATTCTTCCCCTCCTGCATAGCAGTAGCTTCTTTACTGCTCTGTTTGTTTTTAATCATATATTAACCAAGTCCATCATCAAGTAAAAATGTTCTCATGCGACATCTCTGCCTAAAGTCTTTAAAAAATATCCAAGTGAAATAAGTCAAGCAGAGAAAGTAAATTATCATATGGTTTCACTTATCTGTGGAACATAAGGAATAGCATGGAGGACACTAGGAGAAGGAAGGGAAAAATGAAGGTGGGGGGAATCGGAGGGAGAGATGAACCATGAGAGACTATGGACTCTGAGAAACAAACTGAGGGGTTTAGAGGGGAGGGGGGCTGGGGGGCTGCGTTAGCCCGGTGATGGGTATTAAGGAGGGCACGTACTGCATGGAGCACTGGGTGTTATACGAAAACAATGGATCATGGATCACCACGTCAAAAACTAATGATGTATTGTACGGTGACTAACGTAACATAATAAAATAAATAAATAAATAAATAAATAAATAAATAAATAAATAAATAAATTAATTAAATAAATAAAATAGGTTCCAAGGGAAAAAAAAATATCCACACAGAGAAAAACAACATTGGAATTCCAGCACACACTCATTCACAAAAGTCAATTCCAAATGGATTTGATACTTAAATCTAAAAAGCAGATCTTTAAAACTTTTTGAAGAAAATAGAGCAGAACATATCCATTAACTCAAGCTGAAGTTACTTTCCTTAAACAAGACACAAAATGCACAAAGAATAGAGACAGAGTCTGACAACTCTAACTACAGTACAATCACAAACTTTTATCAAAAATAATCAATAAAATAAGCCATAAACTGGGAAAATAATTTACAATACACATAAATGACACAGGAATTAGCATCCAGAATATGAAAAAAACACCTATAAGTCAATAAGAATAACTGGTAAAAGCTTGACTGGGCTTTTCATGGAAGAAATATAAAAGTCAATGTATTATAAGAAAAAAAAAACTGCCTAGTAATTGGATTCTTGAAATGCTATTTACAGCCCATGAGATTAGCCCAATTTTTTTTAAAGAAGCACTTACTGACAAGGTCATGGAAAGCAGATGGTAGGGATGGGGGTGTAAATCAGTGAAACCAATTTGAAAAATGACTCAGTATTATCTTTTAAAATTAAATATGAACATTTCCCATAACCCAGAAATAACATCCTAGATGTAGTCAATACTCTAGAAGACTTTTTACACAAGTGCAAGCAGAGACATAGATAAAAATTTTATAACAGCACTGACAGTAAAAGCAATTAATTTAGAAACACCCAACAGCCATTAGAAGGTTAAACCATACAGGGATTGGGAAAGCAAATTCTCTACAGATACATTCATCAACAGAGAAAAATCCCATAAATTTAGGATTGAATTTTAAAAAGTCACCAAAATATATGTTCAGTATTATATTATTTAAGTAAGTTTCTGAAATGGAGAGGTGCTAATCAACAGGCATAAAGTTTCCATTACACAAGATAAGTAAGCGCCTATAACCCACAATACTGTATTGTGCACTTAAAAATTTGTTAAGAGGGGACATCTCATGTAAGTGTTCTTAGTTCAATAAAATAAAACAAAATTAAATAAATAATCATATGTTGTGGAGACGGGCACAAATTTAAGAATATTAGTTACCCCTGGAGGGTGTTCAGATTTCAGAGGGACTCAAAGGTGACCTCAATAGTGTTACTGATGTTCTAATTTGTTAAACTGAGTAAGCGAGAGCATGCTATTACTTTTTGTCATATTTTACATAAACAAAATTTGCATCCTTTGAATAAATGATATGTGCATATTTTAAAAGGGGGGAGGTGCCTGGATTACTCAGTCAGTTGGTCATCTGTCTTCGGCTCAGGTAATGATCCCGGGACCCTGGGATTGAGCCCAGTGTCGGGCTCTCTGCTCAGTGGGGAGACTGCTTGTCCCTCTCCCTCTGGTCCTTCCCCTGCTGGTGTGCTCTCTCTCTTTCTCTCAAATAAATAAATGAAAAATATTTAAAAAATAAAAGAAGGGGAAGAAGTGTTAGGACCAGCAAATCTTGGATTCACATCTCAGATATTCTACTTTGTGTAACACACTATGAGATTCACCATTATGCTCCCCCACACATAAAACTGAAAAAGAAAGTTATAGACTCTATATACAATCACTAGCACAATGCTCAGCACATGGTGAGTACTGAAAAATATTGCGTATTAAGGACGGAGGGTTCTTTGATGTCTTGTCATGGTTTGTTCCCTTCTTTGCATGGTGTATATTATCTTGAACTGACCTCAACCAGCTTGTCCTGATTCATCTCCCACCATTGCTTCTTCTCATTACTGTTCCAGCCACATACCATCATTCCTCATCTATTTGCCTTCACAACCAAACCCATTTATCTGCCATTATCCCCCAAAACTCAACAAAATCACATCTATACTGTGAAGCAGAAATCATTGTAGTACTGACTCCCCATGTCATAATTTAGTGTTTACATGTCTGTCTCACTATAGTGTTGTCAACTACATGATGGCAGGAACCATATTTTTTTCCTCAATGTATCATAAGGAAACACATAAAAAATTGAAACAATCAACAAATACCTATTGAATGGATAAAGTCATAATTCTGAGATAACCTTAGTACTTTAAATTCCGGGTTAAATTTTTTATTTTTTTTATTTTTATTTTTTTAAAAAGATTTTATTTATTTGTCAGAGAGAGAGAGAGAGAGAGAGAGAGAGAGACCATGAGCACACACATGCACACAAGCAGGTCCCCTACAAGAAGCCAGATGTGGGACTCGATCCCAGGACCCTGGGATTGTGACCTGAGCCAAAGGCAGACACTTAACTGATTGAGCCACCCAGGCACCCCAAGGCACCCCAATCAAATTTTTTAAATTGAAGCTTCTGTAATTTTATTATTCACAAGGTTTTGCTGCAGAAAAACTAATGAAGTGGTTCTACAAAAAGAAAAGTAGTTCAATTTTAAATATTTTCTTATTCTAAGCCTATCTAAAAAAAAATGACATAGTCATCTGTGAAAGAAGACACATATCTATATCACCCTAAGAACATCATAAAATTGAAACAAATGGAAATACATGTATCTATATGCAGACACATACACGCAGAAATAATAAATAATTCATAATGGCAAAGTGGAATGAACTAGTTTTTTTTACTGGATTTAAATTTATCTGGATATTTATTTCCTGGGATATTCAGTAAAATGATCCCAAAGTAGTCTTGTAGCATTCAGAGCTAACTTTGTGATGAAGTGTAAGTGGTGTAAAAAGAAAGTGTGTTTTACAAACTAGAAACCATCAAAATGAAAAGAGAAACTCTAATATATTTATTCAAAATAACCAGCTGATATTGTGCTTTTCCCCCCCACTACATATGTACACATATTCATGCTCAAAGGGTATGTATAAAAGCAATTACTCAAGGTACATGAAAAATGAATTAGAAATATATGCAGGATCTATAAAGTAACCCACGGATGTTCTTCCTTCACAATACAAACAAGGAAACACCAGCTGCATTGCTACCTTATAATAAAAGGAGTCAGTTTGCTCAAGAAACTTGTAATGGATGTTAGGAGATGAAGAAGAAAAGGAATGGTCTATGAGAGGAGATGATTTAAGAAAGAAAAAGGATTTGAATAGTGCTATGAGATCCCAGACTATTCCTATAAAAAATGAGATGTGTTTTGTGGGGAAATAAAAATAAATTTGTTTAAAGTATGCTCCATGATTGTCTTTGCTATCATAGAAGAAAGAAGAAAGAAGAAAAGAAACCCACCTTGTATTGGAGGCATGGTGTGTAAATCAGTAACTCGCAGTCTTTAATATGCATAGGATTCATCAGGGGATCTTGTTAAAATAAGGATTCCGATGTAGTTTGGTCTGGAGTGGCACTCAAGATTCTGCATCTCTATTAAGCTCCCAGGCAATACTGATGTTGTTGCTTTACACCAGACTTTCAAGTTCCAAGGGTAGAGAAAACTACAGTGTAGCCCCACAGACATGTGTTCAAATCCTAGCTGCATATAATTACGTCACTTGAACATACAGTGGCCTCTGAGCCTTAGTTAGGTAGATTTGGCTAACAATACTTTGCTCATTCCATTTGAGGTCTTAAGATGATGTTAGTAAGCCTCCAGGCACAAATAACTATCAGTTCCCTTTACTGAGGGCTTGAAATTTTATTTGTTCCAAATGATGTTATTGAAAATGCAATTATTACATATCAAGCATAATGAAAATAAATGGGTCAAGATGCCACCTAAATAAGTAAAAAAAATTAGATGTCGTCTTGTTTTTATAACATTTCTCTTTCCATGTGCTTTAACAGACATCTCATTTATAAGCTGAACATGATTACAGGGGGAAAAAAACTCTTGGTAAGGAATTGCAAACATTTTTTTTTTTTTTTAAGATTTTATTTATTTATTTGACAGAGAGACACAGCGAGAGAGGGAACACAAGCAGGGGGAGCGGGAGAGGGAGAAGCAGGCTTCCCATGGAGCGGAGAGCCCGATGTGGGGCTCGATCCCAGGACCCTGGGATCACGACCCGAGCCGAAGGCAAACGCTCAACGACTGAGCCACCCAGGCGCCCCGGAATTGCAAACATTTGTAAAAACAAGAGGCTAAAACACATTTTGAGATGGTGACTTCCTCCTGTGACATTTTTGTCCGACAACTAATTAGGACCTTGGCAGCAAACAGTGTTCTGGAGGGCTGTAATTCCATCAAATTAAAACAGGGAAGGGTTGAAGTAAAATGGGAGTTTTAGTCTTTCAAGTGTATGTAGAAAAGGCGTAGAAATCTTTCATAAAGAAAATGAGTACAATGTATGCCAAGAAGGAACTGAACAGATTATAAGCAAATAGTGCCTTAGAGGTTCTCTACCTGATGCATTAAATCTTTCTACAACAGACTGTATCAGAAACACTTAGGATTAACCAGGGAAGAGCATGAAACTTGTCCAGTTTTGTGCTTTGGCTCCCGCATCCCCATCAGACTGCCTGTTATATCATTTGTCCCTAGATTTCCAGATGCCATTCCTTCATTATCCTCCTTCCTCCTCCTGTTTAGCTACTCTGGATTTATGTATCAGTGGCACATGACAACTCCAAAAGCCAGCCCAGAAATGTGAAGCAACAACACCTTAAAATTAATGCCTTCTTTAGGAAGAAGCACTATGAAGAGCCTTAATGAATCATCAGATTTGAATTTAAGTGAGGCCTCTTTTAGCTGCATTTCTTATAGTAATTGTGGGTCCCTCAGAAGAAGCCTGGTTTACTGTCTACTACCTCATCCATCCTCTGCTAATGTGAATGTGGGAATAAGCTCAGGATGTTTTGTCTCCAGTATAAATTTTTTATAAAAATACAAAAAAAAAAAAACCCCACTAAATAAAGATTCAATTATATAACCCAATGCAAATAAAATAAATAAAAAAAAATGGTGTTTTGTTCAAGTATTCAGACAACCTGGCGTAACTCCAGGCCTTAACTGTCATCACTGTAGTTGGAAATACTTATAAGTCATGTCTATAAAGGAAGTGGCAATGAGCCCTCACAAAGGTCTCAAACTTCTTGGGTGTCATGACTGCTTGAAGGGTACATATGTTGTTTTCCTGTGATGCTACCAACCTTTTGAAGGACATAACAGGACCCAACCAGTCTCTTCTAAAACAAAATAAAAAGTTCTCTAGCAAAAGAATAGACAAAAGTTGTATCTTTTAAAAATGTTTTTAAGAATCACTGGAGAAGTTATTAATAATTAGATTAGAAAAAATCTCTGGAACTGGCTTTTTCTCTTACCCTCACTGGATATTCCATGACAAATTTGAGAATCTTTAGCAATAGCAGCAACATATTAAAACATTTGATCCAAACTCAGAAGTCCTAGGAGCAGGCCTGTGCCCACTGGCATACAGTTCACTGAATTCAGAATCTTTAGTCTGAAAGGGAATTTAGAGATTACAGAGCAACTTCTGTAATTTTAGAGGAAGGCCATAAGGCCCAAGGAGCTGAAGCAATGTGCTCAAGTCATGAGCTCACTGGATGCATCTCCACAGAGACTACCCCTGTTCAAGACCACACCAACGTTTTCATGCTCTAATATATTAGCTTTTTATCGGTGTGTTTGCCTCTGTTTTCCGAATACCTCGGCACCTTCCAAAGGATTTCATACCAGGGTCTGAAAGGACCTTTGTGACCCAGCAATGGAAAATCTCTCCTTCAAGCCAATTTATTTCTCACTCATTATCCTCCAAATTACATTTCCCTTCAGGCCACTCCTAGGACAGGCTCAGCTCCTTTCCACAGCAGGTACAGATAGAAGTTCTCCCCATGCCCCAGGTTCTCCGTCTTGCGGGTCTTTCTCATGCTTGCGTCTCAGCCTACATTTCATCACATTTGTGTCTTCATTGGACCCCCCCTTTGTTATCCTCTTGCAGTTTCTTGTTATTTTATCCACAGTGCTAATGAATCTAGTTACATTCTATATATCACCTATTAGGTGTATTGTCTTTTTCCCAGTGGAATGAAAGTAATAGCATTAAGGCAAGGACCCAGTCTTTTTGTCCTTCAAGGACTCACCAGTCAGAGTTTAGCTTAGACTTCAGCAGGTGGTGTCACCAGATGTTCACAGGACCCTACATGTAGGCACCCCGTCATCTGGGCTTATTCAAGTGCTATTATTATAGTCACCATCGACATCATCACTAATATCATCTCTCTCAATCTACGGAAGAAGACAAAATGCTTAAACAGGATGCCTGCTGTTAACAACTACAGGATATAACAGTGGGCACTTAGGGGCTAAAACTCTGACCTTCCTCAATGACTCTAAACATTCCTATAAGAACACTGACTTCGGAATATCTTGGTGAACACAGGTTCTCATCTGAACTGAAAATTGCCATTCACCTCATATCTGACACTGAATGGCTAACCTTTTGAGGAGACATGAGGCCTGAGCCTTCTTCTGTAGGCAAACAGATCTGAATGATCTAAATTTGTTATCATACTCTTATTACTTGTGCTTATATGTTCATCTTCATCTGATTTATGGAGTTAACTTAAACACTAATTTGAGTTTTCACGTAACAGAGGAGCAATCTTCTAAAGCCAAAGTTTAAGGAGAAAAAGAAAACAATATTCATAATCTCTTTGGAAAGAAATTTATTTGCATACTAAGATGTTGATGCAAGCATCTTGAAAAAAGACATCATTTCAAAGGAAATTTTAACAAAATTATCTGCCCAGCAGTCTTTGTCCCCATTCATTAAAACAGCTATTTGTTTAAAGCTATCTCTAGAAAGAGATGTCAACAAAAAATAATTTATTTGTCAAAAGTACAAAGGTATAGTTTTTAAAAGAGATGCTATATCACATGAAAACTGATCTAGGGAACCTCTGTTTTGGGAGTTATTGTGAGCTATACAATTTGGACGAACTCTCTCATTGATAATATTAGGATAAATTATTAGTATTAAATTAAGATATATTAAAAAAAATCTTTTTAGAAGCACTGAAGAATGGAAATGATAACAGGCATTTATCAGGCCAGTATCTAATAAAGGAGATTATATAAAATAGTAAACAGAACACCAAAGCCACTTCTGCCATAATGAATTTCACCAATCATAGCAAAATTGAACTTTGGCCTAGACGGCCAAGGCCCACCCAAGTTTAGGACTCTAAGTGCAGTCTCTCCACAAGAAAGTTAGATCTAAATTGCTACAAATTTGAGATAAAGGTTAAGCAGGAAACAAAATAAAATTATCATTCCCCACCCTCAGGAAATAACAACAACAACAAAAACAACTGCAGTGATGCTGATTAGCAAAGGAGAAAATAAAAGTTTGGAAAAGTCATAACTTCAAATTCTTTCCTTATATGCATATAGTTCAAATTCACCTGAATGGTCCAAGGACTCTCAAGACATGAGTTTATGAATTTCTAGGCATTTAGGACTCCTAGGCATCAAGATAGGCAAATGCAGAAGAAAAGCATTTTTTTCCAGGGCCTCAAAAAAATTCATACCAGTGATTTTCAAGGAAAATCACCAGCACAAAATATAAAACAATGAAGTACCTAAGAAAAAAGTCTCTAAGAACAAGAATGAACAGTGAAAAACAAAATTCTTCCTATATCAGATATGGTTTTCGATGCAACTTACTATGTTTTACGAAAAAGAAAAATATCAAGCAAGAAAGTACCTGTCTGTAGCATGGCATGGTAAAATGCAACCTCCTAGCTTTGGAAAAAAAGATAATGGCTTGAATTAAAAAAAAAAAATCAAGATAAAAATTGAGTAGAATTAATATTATAATAGAAATAGCTAAAGAGATACATAATAAACTGGAAATAATAATAGGACTTTCCCAGAATGTAACAGAGATCAAATAATGTGGGCAAAGTGAAAAAATAATTAAGAGATGTGGAAGACCAAGGGGATCTAAAATACATTCAAAGTCTCCAAAAGAAAAAAGACAGGGAATAAAATAGAGGCAACATTTGAAGACATAATGGATGAGAAATTCCAGAAAGGATGAAGTAAGCATAGATTTAAGATGTCAGAGAATTCCAAGTAGAGAATAAAGAAATGCATGTAAGATTTATTATAGTGAAACTCCAGAACTTCAAAAATGAAAAAAAAAAAAAAATTAAAATCGGGTAAAAAGGCTGTTTACCTACAAAGGAATAGCAAACTAATAACAATGTCAGAAGAAAGTAGGATAACTTTATTGTGCTGCAAGAAAGGAGATGCCTGGCTAGAATTTTATGTCCAATGAAATTATCTTTTAAGAATGAGGCAAATAGGGACGCCTGGGTGGCTCAGTCAGTTAAGCGTCTGCCTTCGGCTCAGGTCATGATCCCAGGGTCCTGGGATCGAGTCCCGCATCACGCTCCCTGCTCCGCGGGGAGCCTGCTTCTCCCTCTGCCTCTGTCTCTCTCTCTCTGTCTCTCATGAATAAATAAATAAAATCTTAAAAAAAAAAAGAATGAGGCAAATAGAGACACATCCAGACAAACGAAAGAGTTTGTAACCAGCAACACCTCACTAGCAAATTATAAACATTCCATTTCACTTAAAAAATAAGGTAAAATTTAAAATACATAACAAAAGTATGTCAGGAAATTGCACCCACTAAAAGAAAACAGGAATAATGTAAAACTTATAAACTACCAGATGAATGAAAACTGAATAGAAACAAAGACATAAGCATCTTTGCTTTCAGCCGCATTAGATTAACTGGGACTGATCCACCCTCCCCGCTGTATACAACTGGAAAACAACTCTTTGCAGACCTTGGGAACCCAGCAGTGTAGAACTGTGATCACTGATGGCAGAATAAGGGGAATCAAATGTGTGAGCCCTCTGATTGCCATGGCTTTTGCTCTGGAAATGTTTACCAGACCGTGGCTGGGGGAATCCCAAGCAGAGCATGACGGTCTCACTAATCTGGGGAAACAGGGATAGGAGTTTGGGAGGCTGCAGCATCTCCTCCAAATTATGGCTTCTTGTTGGCTTCCGGTCGGCTTTCTGTTCCTGTGTCAACGAACAGGCAGTTCCCGCCTGTAGCAGCAGTTAAATACAGTCTGTAGTTTTTCCAATACTTGCAGAACTTCACTGCACTCTCAGAAGCATGGCTCCAGCTGGTCAGTGCCCCTCGTCTGAGCCCAGGGACTTCAGAACCAACTGAGCTGCACCCCCTCCTCAACACATGGGTCCCTTCTGGAAGCTACAATGTGTCAATGATGTCACTCTCTCCTTGTTTCCCCAATCACACAATGAAATGTACATAAAACAGAAGCTCCCTGCAGTGGCTACTTCTGTGATAATTCGAGGTTCTTTTTTTGTTTGTGTGTTTTGTCTTTCTAGTTACATAATTACATGTACTCTGTAGTTTACAACTGTTAACAGTTCTTTATATTAAATTACTTAAAACAACAACAACAACAACAACAACAAAACCGGTGAGGCCCGTCTCCTAACTGAATCTGCTTGATACACTGGTACAACAAAATTCAACTCAAGGTAGATTAAAGATCTAAATGGAGGTAATGTAGGAGTATATTTTCAGAAATTCATAGTAGGGATGGATTTCTTAGATGAGACACAAAAAGAACAAACTAAAGGGAAAAAAAACTAAAGTAAACATAAGGTGAAATTTACACTAAAATCCAGAATTAACTTCTGTTCTTCAAAAAGCATCATAAACCAAGTGAAAGTACAAATCATAGATTGGGATGATATTCCCAACATACACACAAATCACACATACACACATAATAAATATTTTGAAAATATAAAGAAGTATTATTGATCAATATGGAAAAGGCTGAAAACCAAAGAGAAAATTGGGCAAAAGATTTGAGAAGCACTAAAAAGGGGGTGGGGGGACCCAAATGGCCATAACACATAAGAAAATATGGTGGATGAAATATAAATTATGTCCAAGACAAGATACCTTCATATATATAAGGTGACAAAATTGAAAAGTACAAAATACCACCTGGTGTTAAGGATACAAAGCAACTGAAATGTCAATTGGTATAACCACTTTGGTAAACACTGTGGCATAGCCTGGCACATCTGGATATGCACATCACCCTTCAATTCAGCTAATTAATTTCTAGTTTATATACTCTAGAGAAATGCTACAGGTGTGGCAGGGCTTAGATGGGACTCTATTTTTTTCCCCTTCATTTCAAGTTCTTGGTTCTCTTGCTTTATGACAGGCAATAGCAGAAAATGACTTTCTCTTTCCAGTACCTATGAAGCCTTCTCCTTCAAATGGTGTGTAAATTGTTGAAAATAAAGCCTGAAACCTCTCTGTAAACATACAGGAAATCAATGGAAGATTCATTAAAGCACAGTATTCAAGGTAATCATAATTTGTTTTGTAAAGTACTTTGAGTAACAGGAAACTTTTCAATAATCTTTGCTGTGCTTAAGATAATAATGCCATTAATTAGTTTCCTTGAGAGACTTCCTGGGTCTTTTACGAACGATTTCTTTTTCACACTCCTGGGGAAAGAAGTCATCATGCATTCAGATTGCAATCAATGCAGGCAACTCTACGGAAAGTGACTGTCTTCTCCACTTGATGTGCTTCAGTTATTTCATGTTCTTAATCCATTTATCTCTGCTGCAAAGAGCGAGACACCAGGAGGGAGGGAACATCGCAGGCAAGTTCTTGGCCAGCTGGATCAGAGGGGATTTGGGTATAAAAACCAGCTTTCGCTGCTGTTTTTATACCCAGACACAGCAAACTAGGTATTCCCAGTTTGCAAATTAAGTAGGTTAGTAAATGGCTGACCTTGGGAATGCCGAACCCTCTCATTCATAAAGTTGTTTAAATGTAAGAAGTATTGCTCGAAGGAGGTCTTCTCATGACTTAGTTCAAAAACATCTTTCAAGGGCCTGATATGTGAAACGCCTGATAATATGCATTTGTACATTTCATTTTAAGTTTCTTTAGATAGTCCTTATTCTACGAAAATTTGAGAATCCCAATAACAAAATTTTACGCTATAAGACCATAATAAAATCAATTCATTCACTCTCAAATAGAAGGGGAAGAACCACATTCTAATATTTATGTTATTTGAGGTAATTCTCAAACAATCCAATAATGTTTGTAATAATAATAAACCACACTATTAACATTTATTGGCTACTCCCTCGGGTACTGGGGCTAAATGCCACACAGATACTATCTTCTATAATCCTCACAGCAGCCTTATAGGGTCAGGTGAAATATTTTAATTTTTATAGGTGAACAAAAAGCTAAGCTACTTGTTTAACTTTACGTTGGTTGTAGGGGAGCAAGAACTAGAACCCAGTTCCGTCTGCTCCCGACTGATGTTGACTGTTCTACTGTGTACCTTCAGCCTCCTCAGTTTTTTGATCATCTAGTGATGCCAAGACAGCATGAGGGGCTAACAACTGATTATGGAAACCCTCGTGATGCTCTAGTATCAACAAGAATATAAAATAGAGAAAAGCTTACAGAAGAAAAGGATAATTATTAAACTTAGGTACATGCCTCATGCCATGGTGGCACACTGGATAACAGAATGTGCTGTTTGGGGAGGGGGGTGAGCCAGGGAAAGTTCCCAGAGGAGGAGGCACAGAAAGTATTTTTACTCGATCTTCACATTTAAGGAAGAAATGCTGAAAAAAGAGAACACAGAGCTCCGAGTGGAGAATATAGGACATGAAAGGAATGTCTGCTAATTTCTGCCAGTCAAAGCAATCATCTAAATAGGGTGTGAGCTCATTAATTACCCACCGAACATGTGTAAGGACTCTGAGACTCTCTGCTCAAAGTGTGATCTTGTGGCACTATCACCACCTGGGACCCGTGAAATGCAAAACCCAGACCTCCTGGAACAGAAGCTTCATTTTCACAAGATCATCAGGGGATTTGTGTGCACATTACATTTTGAAGAGCACTGACTGGATCAAAACAATGAGTTCTAAGACAAGCCGATGGAAAGTTGTATGACGGACTTCAATATACCTGGGTACCCTAAGCCCAATAAGGCAGCATGTTTCCTAAAGTAGGAAGCAAAGTAATCTCATATCCCACAGGTGATGATTTTTTTTTTTTTTTTTTGGTCAGGGCAGGTAAATTTGACAATGTGTATCTTCCCAGAAAACGGACAGACCATACTGAAATGCCAGGGCTCTTGGAAACAGGGTTAGTGTTGACTGTCCACAGTCCCCAGCCCAGCAAAGGGCAGTTACTTGGCAATACAAGGGTGTCTGGATCAAAGCAGATTGAGAAGGTCATTCACATTTACCAAGGCTGTGGGTTGTGGTGAATACTTTACAGCTGCTTTCTCATTTAAGCCTCACTTTAAAAGAGAGGAATCTGAGGCTTGGAGAGAAGAAATGATTTTCCCAGGTGTGATTATAGCAATAATAGTGATGTAATTTTGTAGCTAGCATTTACCGTGCACTTACTATGTTCAAAATACTGGGGTAAAAGTTTTTTTAAAAAAGACTTATTTATTTATTAAAGAGAGAGAGAGAGGAAGAGAGAACGAGCATGTGGGGGGGAGGGTCAGGGGGGAGGGGGGAGAGACAGAGAATCTTAAGCAGACTCCCCGTTGAATGAGGAGCCCTATGTGGAACTCCATCTCATGACCCTGAGATCATGACCTGATGCGAATCAAGAGATGGTTGCTCAACTGACTGAGCCACCCAAGCAACCCTGGGGTAAATGCTTTTGTACCCAGTATCTCATTTAATTTTCACCACAACTCTGTGAGAATATATTATTGCCTCTGTTTTATAGTTAAGGAAATGGAAGAATAGACAGTTTAAATTATTTGCTCAAGGTCACACAACTAATAAATATTTATGCTTGAACAAAGCCCACACGCCTTCATCAACATCGAAGTAACTCCAAAGGTCATCCTTTATTCACCTGCAATCTTGTCAGAGGGCATCAAAGAGATTCTTACCTCTCTCATAAACTTTCAAAGAAAAAGAGAAAGAAAGAGAATGAGAAAGGAAGGAAGGAAGGAAGAGAGGGAGGGATGGAGGGAGAGAGAAAGAAAGAAAGAGAAAGAAAGAAAGAAAGAAAGAAAGAAAGAAAGAAAGAAAGAAAGA